>NW_028283644.1:335000-526987 GCF_059441095.1 Idiotropiscis lumnitzeri
CCAACTGGTTAAAACAAATACAAATTATTTTCGTTGATGTTTTTCTCCGGGCAGGTTCACAAAATCTACCTTATATTTGCTCGGATGAGTGTTTAGGCCTTGAGGATGTCACAATACGAAAGTCTTTCGCCTTCTTCAGAGTGTCACATGATGGTGTCTTGTGGCCCGTCTTTATCAGCTGATGTTCCATGAGGGCGTGACTTACCTGTCACAAGAATGAAGGCAAGTCACGCCCCCCGCTGTCCGTTAACTCCGCCAAGATGCTGGTCCAGGTGGTAGAGAGGATGAAGGCAACCTTGTCTCTGTTCATGGTTTTTATGCCTCGCTTGCAGATCTCAATGGCCTCTCTGATCCAGCGCTGTTGTTTGTTCTCTTCTGTGCGGATGACCCTGCCCTTCTCCCGGTCCATGATGTGGTTTTCCCTTTTGCAGTGGTCAGTGATTGCTGATTTGTAATGTTCATGTTGTGCTTGTTCTTTTACTGCTCTGATTTTTCATTTTTTTGACAGGTAAGTCACACCCTCATGGAACATCAGCTGATAAAGACGGGTCTCAAGACACCATCATGCGACACTCTGAAGAAGGCGAAAGACTCGCCGAAACATGTCAGGTAAAAAATTTACCGAAAACATAATTGTCTGCTTTTAATGAATCTGTCAAATATCAATAATAAGAAGACAAAATGAACCTAATACAAATAAATGAATGCTTAATAACTCCCCTGCACATGCTCCTAAAAATCCAAACCTTCACCTGTAAATAAAATGTCCCGACCTGAAGACATCTTAATGTTATTATTTTGTTATACACACAGCGCCGCCAAGTGGAATCAAAAATTTGTTTTTATTTTAATTTTCACGTACTGCAACGTGCCCTTTTGACGAATCCGACTGAAAATTAGTCAGAAAAGACTCAAGACAATGATCTTACTCTCTGCCGAGTTTTGTGACGTTTTGGCAAAAGGCGTGGCTATTACGGTGCTGAAAAGTCCGATTGTACTTTGTGGCAACAAAAGCTCCGGCAACATGACTCAGATGATCCTATCTTCTCGAAGTTGTACACATTTGAGGATACTTCAGCCCTGAAGACATCTACCAACTTATTTTTCATCGTAGTAGTAGCGCCACCAACTGGTAAAAGCTAATACAAGTTATTTTCTTGGATGTTTTTCTCCGTGCAACTCAACAAGGTCGCCCTCATATATGCTCGGAGGACTGTTTCGGCCATGAGGATGTCACAATACGAAATTCATCCTTTTTCGTGAAAAGTTGTGGGAGTGGCATTGCACTGTTTGGCAATAAAACAACGCTGATTATGAGGTTCTAAATATGAACGACAACTCGTGAAACTTGACACACACATCAGGCAGAGCAAATTTATAAATATTTTATACGTTAGTTGTGCAGCTTTTTTGAAATGGCTCGCCATGGCCCTCGAGAAATGTTCAAAAAAGCAGCCCTGGTTGAGTGTTTCACCTCGCTTTTTGTAAATTTTATGGAGTACAGTGAACCCTCGGTTATCGCGGTTAATGGGGACCGAGACCACCCGCGGAAACTGAAAATCCGCGGAGTAGCGGCGCACCTTCAAAAATGCTTAAAAGAAAATACAATATATAGAATAAATATATATATATATATATATATATATATATATATATATATATATATATATATACGGGGGAGAGAGAGAGAGAGAGAGAGAGAGAGAGTGAAATTCATGTTATAACAAAAAAAACAAATTATTATTAAAACGTATTATTTTTTTATTCCCCAGCCATTCTTTTTGTATTTATTTAATTACTCCGACTTTTACCTGCTGGTACGCCGTCCGGTGTGCCCTGTGAAATGAAAGGTGGCATTCTTTATTTATTTATTTATTTATTCTTCTATACATTCATAACTGACAGCTTCGCGCTCCGCTCGTGCCCGGGCGGAAGAGGTGCTCCAATTCGGCTTAACTGTGACACACACCCGCCCTCCTCCCCCGGAGCTTCCATTCGGTTAAACTTAGGGGCCGCTTGGCACCGCCCGTGCCCGGGGAAGGTGCTCCTCTTCGGCTTACTGTGACGCGAGCATGCCCTCCTCCTCCGGAGCTTCCATTCGGTTAAACTTAGGGGCCGCTTGGAACCGCCCGTGCCCGGGGAAGGTGCTCCTCTTCGGCTTACTGTGACGCGAGCATGCCCTCCTCCTCCGGAGCTTCCATTCGGTTAAACTTAGGGGCCGCTTGGCACCGCCCGTGCCCTGGGAAGGTTCTCCTCTACGGCTTAACTGCCACGCACGCCGGCCGGAGCTCTGGTACTGTCCGAACCGCGCGAAACGTCGCCACCGATCGTGTCCGGGGGAACGTGCTCTTCTTCGTCCACTCTCCTCTTCGCCCACGCTCTTCTTCGGCGCACACCGGCCGTCTAACCGCTCCAGCGCCCCGTCGTGCCGCTCGGCGAAACTATAATGCCCCCGAATATTTTTTAGACCCGCGAAGCACTGAACCCGCGAAAGGTGAACCGCCAAGTAGCGAGGGTTCACTGTATGTATAAGACCAAGACCTACAAAAAAGTCTCTTGGAGCAATGAGCTAGGTTTTACAGGAAGTCGGCCATTTTGAATTTACTTAAAAGGGGGCGGGTCACCACAATGGACTTTGTGTAGAAATTATTATTGGGGCCCGAGCAGCGACCGCGGCGATGTCCCTATTGTTTTTGTAGAAATTATTATTCGGGCCCGAGCAGCGACCGCTACGAGGTCCCCATTGTTTTTGTGGAAATTATTATTATTATTATTATTCGGGCCCGAGCAGTGACCGCTGCGAGGTCCCTATTGTTTTTCTAGAAATTGTTATTAGGGCCCGAGCTGCGACGGCTGCGAGGTCCCTATTGTTTTTGTAGAAAATATTATTACTTTTATTCTTATTATTATTATTATTATTAGGGCCTGAGCAGCGACCACTGCGAAGTCCCTGTTGTTTTTGTAGAAATTATTATTATTATTATTTTTCCGATTGTTCGATTGCATTTTTGACCCCCGAAACATGCACAAAAACTCACCAAACTTGGCAGTCTCATCGGGCATGGCGAGAAATTTGATATTTTAAACGTCTAATATGAACAGGAAGTGAGTTATGAATTTTTGAAAGTCCGACTTTTGCCCTTTTTTGCATGTTTACAGGGGTCATTCTTTTGCACCCTGATCCTAAAGGCTTCATCTGATTGCCTTAAAATTCTGTCTGTAGCATCTTAAGACCTGGGACAAACACTGGGGCTAAAATTTTTTGTTTCCAAAATACTATATGACGGGGGCGGGGCTTCGAAGTTTTCACTTAAGATTTCCTTCGCCGCAATGGACAAAATGCTTAATAACTCTCTTGCACATGCTGCTAAAAATCCAAAACTTCACATGTACATAAAGAGTCGGTACCTGAAGACATCTATATGTTTATATTCTGTTATACACCTTGCGCCAATCAATATCATTTTTTACATTTTGACGTCCTGCACGGTGCCCTTTTAACGAATCCGATTGAAAATTGGCTAGAAAAGACTCAAGACATTGATCTTACTCTATCCCTATTTTTGTGACTTTCCTTCGAAGGGCGTGGCTATTACGGTGCCGCAGAGTCTGATTATTCTCCGTGGCAACAAAAGTTCCTGCAAAATGATTCAGATGATCCATCTTCTCGAAATTTTTCACATTTGAGGATATTCAGGCCCTGAAGACGGCTGCCAACTTATTTTTGATCGGATGAGTGTTTAGGCCTTGAGGATGTCACAATACGAAAGTCTTTCGCCTTCTTCAGAGTGTCACATGATGGTGTCTTGTGGCCCGTCTTTATCAGCTGATGTTCCATGAGGGCGTGACTTACCTGTCACAAGAATGAAGGCAAGTCACGCCCCCGCTGTCCGTTCACTCCGCCAAGATGCTGCTCCAGGTGGTAGAGAGGATGAAGGCTCCCTTGTCTCTGTTCATGGTTTTTATGCCTCGCTTGCAGATCTCAATGGCCTCTCTGATCCAGCGCTGTTGTGTGTTCTCTTCGGTGCGGATGACCCTGCCCTTCTCCCGGTCCATGATGTGGTTTTCCCTTTTGCAGTGGTCAGTGATTGCTGATTTGTAATGTTCATGTTGTGCTTGTTCTTTTACTGCTCTGATTTTTCATTTTTTTGACAGGTAAGTCACACCCTCATGGAACATCAGCTGATAAAGACGGGTCTCAAGACACCATCATGCGACACTCTGAAGAAGGCGAAAGACTCGCCGAAACATGTCAGGTAAAAAATTAACCTAAAACATAATTGTCTGCTTTTAATGAATCAGTCAAATATCAATAATAAGAAGACAAAATGAACCTAATACAAATAAATGAATGCTTAATAACGCCCCTGCACATGCTCCTAAAAATCCAAACCTTCACCTGTAAATAAAAGGTCCCGACCTGAAGACATCTTAATGTTATTATTTTGTTATACACACAGCGCCGCCAAGTGGAATCAAAAATTTGTTTTTATTTTAATTTTCACGTACTGCACGGTGCCCTTTTGACGAATCCGACTGAAAATTAGTCAGAAAAGACTCAAGACAATGATCTTACTCTCTGCCGAATTTTGTGACGTTTTGGCAAAAGGCGTGGCTATTACGGTGCTGAAAAATCCGATTGTACTTTGTGGCAACAAAAGCTCCGGCAACATGACTCAGATGATCCTATCTTCTCGAAGTTGTACACATTTGAGGATACTTCAGCCCTGAAGACATCTACCAACTTATTTTTCATCGTAGTAGTAGCGCCACCAACTGGTAAAAGCTAATACAAGTTATTTTCTTGGATGTTTTTCTCCGTGCAACTCAACAAGGTCGTCCTCATATATGCTCGGATGACTGTTTCGGCCATGAGGATGTCACAATACGAAATTCATCCTTTTTCGTGAAAAGTTGTGGGAGTGGCATTGCACTGTTCGGCAATAAAACAACGCTGATTATGAGGTTCTAAATATGAACGACAACTCGTGAAACTTTACACACACATCAGGCAGAGCAAATTTATCAATATTTTATACGTTAGTTGTGCAGCTTTTTTTAAATGGCTCGCCATGGCCCTCGAGAAAAGTTAAAAAAAGAATAGAATAGAAATAGAAATCCCTTTATTGTCATTGTACTCAAGTGTGCAACGAGATTAGAGGGCTCCCCTCTCCAGTGCAATACAACAATAATACAGACAATATATAAATTAGATAAATAAATAAGACAGTGCAATGGAATTCAGTACTAAATAGGGCATATAGAAACACATCACAATGCTGTTTTGCAAGGTTAGGGTGGTCTCGTGTGTGTGTGAGAGTTCAGTATGTAGATGGCTCTCGGAAAGAAACTGTTTCTCAGTCTATTGGTCCTTGATTTGATGCATCTGTAGCGCCTGCCAGAGGGCAACAGGTCGAACAGGTGTGAGTTTGGGTGGGTATTGTCTTTGACGATGTTGAGAGCCCTTCTGAGGCACCGGGCGGTGTAGATGTCCGACAGCGAGGGGAGAGGGCAGCCAATAATCCTTTGCGCTGTTTTGACTGTCCTCTGGAGCCTCACTCTGTCCGCCTCAGTGCAGCCGCTGTACCAGGTGGAGACACAGTACGTCAGCAGGCTCTCGATGGACGAGTGGTAGAAGGCCAGCAGCAGCTTCCTGTCCAGGTTGAATTTCCTGAGGACTCTCAGGAAGTGCAGACGTTGGCGGACCTTCTTTACCACTGCTGTGGTGTTGTGACTCCAAGAAAGGTCATCGGAGATCTGTACTCCCAGGAACTTGAACGTGTGGACCCTCTCCACACACACGCCTTCGATGCAGAGGGGGGGCGGCAGCGTCTTGTTCCTCCTGAAGTCGACGACAATCTCCTTTGTTTTAGCAGAGTTAAGGTGCAGTCTGTTCTCCTTGCACCAAGTTGTCAGTCTCCCTACCTCCTCTCTGTAGGCTGTCTCGTCACCTTCCGAGATCAGACCGACCACTGTCGTGTCGTCAGCAAACTTGACGATGGTGTTGTTGCCGTGGGCCGGGCTGCAGTCGTAGGTGTAGAGGGCGTACAGGAGAGGGCTCAGCACGCATCCTTGGGGGGAACCGGTGCTCAGCATGAGGGTGGAGGACGTGTAGGGGCCGAGCAACACAGTCTGGGGTCTGTTGGTCAGAAAGTCCTTAATCCAGATGCGTGTGAGGGCAGGGAGGCCGAGAGTGTCCAGTTTGGCGACGAGGATGTCTGGGATGATCGTGTTGAATGCCGAGCTGTAGTCCACAAAGAGCATCCTTGCATAGCTCCGCTGTTGTTCCAGGTGGCCCAGCACAACATGCAGAGCAGCCCTGGTTGAGTGTTTCACCTCGCTTTTTGTAAATTTTATGGAGTACAGTGAACCCTCGGTTATCGCGGTTAATGGGGACCGAGACCACCCGCGAAAACTGAAAATCCGCGAAGTAGCGGCGCACCTTCAAAAATGCTTAAAAAAAAAATACAATATATATATATATATATATATATATATATATATATATATATATATATATATATATATATATATATATATATATATATATATATACGGGGAGAGAGAGAGTGAAATTCATGTTATAACAAAAAAAACAAATTATTATTAAAACGTATTATTTTTTTATTCCCCAGCCATTCTTTTTGTATTTATTTAATTACTCAGACTTTTACCTGCTGGTACGCCGTCTGGTGTGCCCTGTGAAATGAAAGGTGCCATTCTTTATTTATTTATTTATTTATTCATTTATTCATTCATAACTGACAGCTTCGCGCTCCGCTCGTGCCCGGGCGGAAGAGGTGCTCCAATTCGGCTTAACTGTGACACACGCCCACCCTCCTCCCCCGGAGCTTCCATTCGGTTAAACTTAGGGGCCGCTTGGCACCGCCCGTGCCCGGGGAAGGTGCTCCTCTTCGGCTTACTGTGTCGCGAGCATGCCCTCCTCCTCCGGAGCTTCCATTCGGTTAAACTTAGGGGCCGCTTGGAACCGCCCGTGCCCGGGGAAGGTGCTCCTCTTCGGCTTACTGTGACGCGTGCATGCCCTCCTCCTCCGGAGCTTCCATTCGGTTAAACTTAGGGGCCGCTTGGCACCGCCCGTGCCCGGGGAAGGTGCTCCTCTACGGCTTAACTGCCACGCACGCCGGCCGGAGCTCTGGTACGGTCCGAACCGCGCGAAACGTCGCCACCGATCGTGTCCGGGGGAACGTGCTCTTCTTCGTCCACTCTCCTCTTCGCCCACGCTCTTCTTCGGCGCACGCCGGCCGTCTAACCGCTCCAGCGCCCCGTCGTGCCGCTCGGCGAAACTACAATGCCCCCGAATATTTTTTATACCCGCGAAGCACTGAACCCGCGAAAGGTGAACCGCGAAGTAGCGAGGGTTCACTGTATGTATAAGACCAAGACCTACAAAAAAGTCTCTTGGAGCAATGAGCTAGGTTTTACAGGAAGTCGGCCATTTTGAATTTATTAAAAGGGGGCGGGTCACCACAATGGACTTTGTGTAGAAATTATTATTGGGGCCCGAGCAGCGACCGCGGCGAGGTCCCTATTGTTTATGTAGAAATTATTATTAGGGCCCGAGCAGCGACCGCTACGAGGTCCCCATTGTTTTTGTGGAAATTATTATTATTATTATTATTAGGGCCCGAGCAGTGACCGCTGCGAGGTCCCTATTGTTTTTCTAGAAATTGTTATTAGGGCCCGAGCTGCGACGGCTGCGAGGTCCCTATTGTTTTTGTAGAAAATATTATTACTTTTATTATTATTATTATTATTAGGGCCTGAGCAGCGACCGCTGCGAAGTCCCTATTGTTTTTGTAGAAATTATTATTATTATTATTTTTCCGATTGTTCGATCGCATTTTTGACCCCCGAAACATGCACAAAAATTCACCAAACTTGGCAGTCTCATCGGGCATGGCGAAAAATTTTATATTTTAACGTCTAATATGAACAGGAAGTGAGTTATGAATTTTTGAAAGTCCGACTTTTGCCCTTTTTTGCATGTTTACAGGGGTCATTCTTTTGCACCCTGATCCTAAAGGCTTCATCTGATTGCCTTAAAATTCTGTCTGTAGCATCTTAAGACCTGGGACAAACACTGGGGCTAAAATTTTTTGTTTCCGAAATACTATATGAACGGGGGCGGGGCTTCGAAGTTTTCACTTAAGATTTCCTTCGCCGCAATGGACAAAATGCTTAATAACTCTCCTGCACATGCAGCTAAAAATCCAAAACTTCACATGTACATAAAGAGTCGGTACCTGAAGACATCTATATGTTTATATTCAGTTATACACCTTGCGCCAATCAATATCATTTTTTACATTTTGACGTACTGCACGGTGCCCTTTTAACGAATCCGATTGAAAATTGGCTAGAAAAGACTCAAGACATTGATCTTACTCTATCCCTATTTTTGTGACTTTCCTTCGAAGGGCGTGGCTATTACGGTGCCGCAGAGTCTGATTAATCTCCGTGGCAACAAAAGTTCCTGCAAAATGATTCAGATGATCCATCTTCTCGAAATTTTTCACATTTGAGGATATTCAGGCCCTGAAGACGGCTGCCAACTTATTTTTGATCGCAGTGGTAGCGCCACCAACTGGTTAAAACAAATACAAATTATTTTCGTTTATGTTTTTCTCCGGGCAGGTTAACAAAATCTACCTTATATTTGTTCGGATGAGTGTTTAGGCCTTGAGGATGTCACAATACGAAAGTCTTTCGCCTTCTTCAGAGTGTCACATGATGGTGTCTTGTGACCCGTCTTTATCAGCTGATGTTCCATGAGGGCGTGACTTACCTGTCACAAGAATGAAGGCAAGTCACGCCCCCCGCTGTCCGTTCACTCTGCCAAGATGCTGCTCCAGGTGGTAGAGAGGATGAAGGCTCCCTTGTCTCTGTTCATGGTTTTTATGCCTCGCTTGCAGATCTCAATGGCCTCTCTGATCCAGCGCTGTTGTTTGTTCTCTTCGGTGCGGATGACCCTGCCCTTCTCCCGGTCCATGATGTGGTTTTCCCTTTTGCAGTGGTCAGTGATTGCTGATTTGTAATGTTCATGTTGTGCTTGTTCTTTTACTGCTCTGATTTTTAATTTTTTTGACAGGTAAGTCACACCCTCATGGAACATCAGCTGATAAAGACGGGTCTCAAGACACCATCATGCGACACTGTGAAGAAGGCGAAAGACTCGCCGAAACATGTCAGGTAAAAAATTAACCTAAAACATAATTGTCTGCTTTTAATGAATCAGTCAAATATCAATAATAAGAAGACAAAATGAACCTAATACAAATAAATGAATGCTTAATAACTCCCCTGCACATGCTCCTAAAAATCCAAACCTTCACCTGTAAATAAAACGTCCCGACCTGAAGACATCTTAATGTTATTATTTTGTTATACACACAGCGCCGCCAAGTGGAATCAAAAATGTGTTTTTATTTTAATTTTCACATACTGCACGGTGCCCTTTTGACGAATCCGACTGAAAATTAGTCAGAAAAGACTCAAGACAATGATCTTACTCTCTGCCGAATTTTGTGTCGTTTTGGCAAAAGGCGTGGCTATTACGGTGCTGAAAAGTCAGATTGTACTCTGTGGCAACAAAAGCTCAGGCAACATGACTCAGATGATCCTATCTTCTCGAAGTTGTACACATTTGAGGATACTTCAGCCCTGAAGACATCTACCAACTTATTTTTCATCGTAGTAGTAGCGCCACCAACTGGTAAAAGCTAATACAAGTTATTTTCTTGGATGTTTTTCTCCGTGCAACTCAACAAGGTCGCCCTCATATATGCTCGGAGGACTGTTTCGGCCATGAGGATGTCACAATACGAAATTCATCCTTTTTCGTGAAAAGTTGTGGGAGTGGCATTGCACTGTTCGGCAATAAAACAACGCTGATTATGAGGTTCTAAATATGAACGACAACTCGTGAAACTTTACACACACATCAGGCAGAGCAAATTTATCAATATTTTATACGTTAGTTGTGCAGCTTTTTTTAAATGGCTCGCCATGGCCCTCGAGAAATGTTAAAAAAAGCAGCCCTGGTTGAGTGTTTCACCTTGCTTTTTGTAAATTTTATGGAGTACAGTGAACCCTCGGTTATCGCGGTTAATGGGGACAGAAACCACCCGCGAAAACTGAAAATCCGCGAAGTAGCGGCGCACCTTCAAAAATGCTTAAAAAAAAATACAATATATATAATAAATAATAATATATATATATATATATATATATATATATATATATATATATATATGTATATATAGACAGAGAGAGAGAGTGAAATTCATGTTATAACAAAAAAACCAAATTATTATTAAAACGTATTATTTTTTTATTCCCCAGCCATTCTTTTTGTATTTATTTAATTACTCCGACTTTTACCTGCTGGTACGCCGTCCGGTGTGCCCTGTGAAATGAAAGGTGGCATTCTTTATTTATTTATTTATTTATTCATTTATTCATTCATAACTGACAGCTTCGCGCTCCGTTCGTGCCCGGGCGGAAGAGGTGTTCCAATTCGGCTTTACTGTGACACACGCCCGCCCTCCTGCCCCGGAGCTTCCATTCGGTTAAACTTAGGGGCCGCTTGGCACCGCCCGTGCCCGGGGAAGGTGCTCCTCTTCGGCTTACTGTGACGCGAGCATGCCCGCCTCCTCCGGAGCTTCCATTCGGTTAAACTTAGGGGCCGCTTGGAACCGCCCGTGCCCGGGGAAGGTGCTCCTCTTTGGCTTACTGTGACGCGAGCATGCCCTCCTCCTCCGGAGCTTCCATTCGGTTAAACTTAGGGGCCGCTTGGCACCGCCCGTGCCCGGGGAAGGTGCTCCTCTACGGCTTAACTGCCACGCACGCCGGCCGGAGCTCTGGTACGGTCCGAACCGCGCGAAACGTCGCCACCGATCGTGTCCGGGGGAACGTGCTCTTCTTCGTCCACTCTCCTCTTCGCCCACGCTCTTCTTCGGCGCACGCCGGCCGTCTAACCGCTCCAGCGCCCGTCGTGCCGCTCGGCGAAACTACAATGCCCCCGAATATTTTTTTATACCCGCGAAGCACTGAACCCGCGAAAGGTGAACCGCGAAGTAGCGAGGGTTCACTGTATGTATAAGACCAAGACCTACAAAAAAGTCTCTTGGAGCAATGAGCTAGGTTTTACAGGAAGTCGGCCATTTTGAATTTACTTAAAAGGGGCGCGTCACCACAATGGACTTTGTGTAGAAATTATTATTGGGGCCCGAGCAGCGACCGCGGCGAGGTCCCTATTGTTTATGTAGAAATTATTATTAGGGCCCGAGCAGCGACCGCTACGAGGTCCCCATTGTTTTTGTGGAAATTATTATTATTTTTATTATTATTATTATTAGGGCCCGAGCAGTGATCGCTGCGAGGTCCCTATTGTTTTTCTAGAAATTGTTATTAGGGCCCAAGCTGCGACGGCTGCGAGGTCCCTACTGTTTTTGTAGAAAATATTATTACTTTTATTATTATTATTATTATTATTATTATTAGGGCCTGAGCAGCGACCGCTGCGAAGTCCCTATTGTTTTTGTAGAAATTATTATTATTATTATTTTTCCGATTGTTCGATTGCATTTTTGACCCCCGAAACATGCACAAAAATTCACCAAACTTGGCAGTCTCATCGGGCATGGCGAAAAATTTGATATTTTAACGTCTAATATGAACAGGAAGTGAGTTATGAATTTTTGAAAGTCCGACTTTTGCCCTTTTTTGCATGTTTACAGGGGTCATTCTTTTGCACCCTGATCCTAAAGGCTTCATCTGATTGCCTTAAAATTCTGTCTGTAGCATCTTAAGACCTGGGACAAACACTGGGGCTAAAATTTTTTGTTTCCGAAATACTATATGACGGGGGCGGGGCTTCGAAGTTTTCACTTAAGATTTCCTTCGCCGCAATGGACAAAATGCTTAATAACTCTCTTGCACATGCTGCTAAAAATCCAAAACTTCACATGTACATAAAGAGTCGGTACCTGAAGACATCTATATGTTTATATTCAGTTATACACCTTGCGCCAATCAATATCATTTTTTACATTTTGACGTACTGCACGGTGCCCTTTTAACGAATCCGATTGAAAATTGGCTAGAAAAGACTCAAGACATTGATCTTACTCTATCCCTATTTTTGTGACTTTCCTTCGAAGGGCGTGGCTATTACGGTGCCGCAGAGTCTGATTATTCTCCGTGGCAACAAAAGTTCCTGCAAAATGATTCAGATGATCCATCTTCTCGAAATTTTTCACATTTGAGGATATTCAGGCCCTGAAGACGGCTGCCAACTTATTTTTGATCGCAGTGGTAGCGCCACCAACTGGTTAAAACAAATACAAATTATTTTCGTTGATGTTTTTCTCCGGGCAGGTTAACAAAATCTACCTTATATTTGCTCGGATGAGTGTTTAGGCCTTGAGGATGTCACAATACGAAAGTCTTTCGCCTTTTTCAGAGTGTCACATGATGGTGTCTTGTGGCCCGTCTTTATCAGCTGATGTTCCATGAGGGCGTGACTTACCTGTCACAAGAATGAAGGCAAGTCACGCCCCCCGCTGTCCGTTAACTCCGCCAAGATGCTGCTCCAGGTGGTAGAGAGGATGAAGGCTCCCTTGTCTCTGTTCATGGTTTTTATGCCTCGCTTGCAGATCTCAATGGCCTCTCTGATCCAGCGCTGTTGTTTGTTCTCTTCGGTGCGGATGACCCTGCCCTTCTCCCGGTCCATGATGTGGTTTTCCCTTTTGCAGTGGTCAGTGATTGCTGATTTGTAATGTTCATGTTGTGCTTGTTCTTTTACTGCTCCGATTTTTCATTTTTTTGACAGGTAAGTCACACCCTCATGGAACATCAGCTGATAAAGACGGGTCTCAAGACACCATCATGCGACACTCTGAAGAAGGCGAAAGACTCGCCGAAACATGTCAGGTAAAAAATTTTACCGAAAACATAATTGTCTGCTTTTAATGAATCTGTCAAATATCAATAATAAGAAGACAAAATGAACCTAATACAAATAAATGAATGCTTAATAACTCCCCTGCACATGCTCCTAAAAATCCAAACATTCACCTGTAAATAAAATGTCCCGACCTGAAGACATCTTAATGTTATTATTTTGTTATACACACAGCGCCGCCAAGTGGAATCAAAAATTTGTTTTTATTTTAATTTTCACGTACTGCACGGTGCCCTTTTGACGAATCCGACTGAAAATTAGTCAGAAAAGACTCAAGACAATGATCTTACTCTCTGCCGAGTTTTGTGACGTTTTGGCAAAAGGCGTGGCAATTACGGTGCTGAAAAGTCCGATTGTACTTTGTGGCAACAAAAGCTCCGGCAACATGACTCAGATGATCCTATCTTCTCGAAGTTGTACACATTTGAGGATACTTCAGCCCTGAAGACATCTACCAACTTATTTTTCATCGTAGTAGTAGCGCCACCAACTGGTAAAAGCTAATACAAGTTATTTTCTTGGATGTTTTTCTCCGTGCAACTCAACAAGGTCGCCCTCATATATGCTCGGAGGACTGTTTCGGCCATGAGGATGTCACAATACGAAATTCATCCTTTTTCGTGAAAAGTTGTGGGAGTGGCATTGCACTTTTTGGCAATAAAACAACGCTGATTATGAGGTTCTAAATATGAACGACAACTCGTGAAACTTGACACACACATCAGGCAGAGCAAATTTATCAATATTTTATACGTTAGTTGTGCAGCTTTTTTGAAATGGCTCGCCATGGCCCTCGAGAAATGTTCAAAAAAGCAGCCCTGGTTGAGTGTTTCACCTCGCTTTTTGTAAATTTTATGGAGTACAGTGAACCCTCGGTTATCGCGGTTAATGGGGACCGAGACCACCCGCGGAAACTGAAAATCCGCGAAGTAGCGGCGCACCTTCAAAAATGCTTAAAAGAAAATACAATATATATATAATAAATATATATATATATATATATATATATATGTATATATATATATATATATATGTATATATATATATATATATATGTATATATATATACGGGGAGAGAGAGAGAGAGAGAGAGTGAAATTCATGTTATAACAAAAAAAACAAATTATTATTAAAACGTATTATTTTTTTATTCCCCAGCCATTCTTTTTGTATTTATTTAATTACTCCGACTTTTACCTGCTGGTACGCCGTCCGGTGTTCCCTGTGAAATGAAAGGTGGCATTCTTTATTTATTTATTTATTTATTCATTTATTCATTCATAACTGACAGCTTCGCGCTCCGTTCGTGCCCGGGCGGAAGAGGTGTTCCAATTCGGCTTAACTGTGACACACGCCCGCCCTCCTCCCCCGGAGCTTCCATTCGGTTAAACTTAGGGGCCGCTTGGCACCGCCCGTGCCCGGGGAAGGTGCTCCTCTTCGGCTTACTGTGACGCGAGCATGCCCGCCTCCTCCGGAGCTTCAATTCGGTTAAACTTAGGGGCCGCTTGGAACCGCCCGTGCCCGGCGAAGGTGCTCCTCTTCGGCTTACTGTGACGCGAGCATGCCCTCCTCCTCCAGAGCTTCCATTCGGTTAAACTTAGGGGCCGCTTGGCACCGCCCGTGCCCGGGGACGGTGCTCCTCTACGGCTTAACTGCCACGCACGCCGGCCGGAGCCCTGGTACGGTCCGAACCGCGCGAAACGTCGCCACCGATCGTGTCCGGGGGAACGTGCTCTTCTTCGTCCACTCTCCTCTTCGCCCACGCTCTTCTTCGGCGCACGCCGGCCGTCTAACCGCTCCAGCGCCCGTCGTGCCGCTCGGCGAAACTACAATGCCCCCGAATATTTTTTAGACCCGCGAAGAACTGAACCCGCGAAAGGTGAACCGCGAAGTAGCGAGGGTTCACTGTATGTATAAGACCAAGACCTACAAAAAAGTCTCTTGGAGCAATGAGCTAGGTTTTACAGGAAGTCGGCCATTTTGAATTTACTTAAAAGGGGCGGGTCACCACAATGGACTTTGTGTAGAAATTATTATTGGGGCCCGAGCAGCGACCGCGGCGAGGTCCCTATTGTTTATGTAGAAATTATTATTAGGGCCCGAGCAGCAACCGCTACGAGGTCCCCATTGTTTTTGTGGAAATTATTATTATTATTATTATTAGGGCCCGAGCAGTGACCGCTGCGAGGTCCCTATCGTTTTTCTAGAAATTGTTATTAGGGCCCGAGCTGCGACGGCTGCGAAGTCCCTAATGTTTTTGTAGAAAATATTATTACTTTTATTATTATTATTATTATTATTATTAGGGCCTGAGCAGCGACCGCTGCGAAGTCGCTATTGTTTTTGTTGAAATTATTATTATTATTATTTTTCCGATTGTTCGATCGCATTTTTGACCCCCGAAACATGCACAAAAACTCACCAAACTTGGCAGTCTCATCGGGCATGGCGAAAAATTTGATATTTTAACGTCTAATATGAACAGGAAGTGAGTTATGAATTTTTGAAAGTCCGACTTTTGCCCTTTTTTGCATGTTTACAGGGGTCATTCTTTTGCACCCTGATCCTAAAGGCTTCATCTGATTGCCTTAAAATTCTGTCTGTAGCATCTTAAGACCTGGGACAAACACTGGGGCTAAAATCTTTTGTTTCCGAAATACTATATGACGGGGGCGGGGCTTCAAAGTTTTCACTTAAGATTTCCTTCGCCGCAATGGACAAAATGCTTAATAACTCTCATGCACATGCTGCTAAAAATCCAAAACTTCACATGTACATAAAGAGTCGGTACCTGAAGACATCTATATGTTTATATTCTGTTATACACCTTGCGCCAATCAATATCATTTTTTACATTTTGACGTACTGCACGGTGCCCTTTTAACGAATCCGATTGAAAATTGGCTAGAAAAGACTCAAGACATTGATCTTACGCTATCCCTATTTTTGTGACTTTCCTTCGAAGGGCGTGGCTATTGCGGTGCCGCAGAGTCTGATTATTCTCCGTGGCAACAAAAGTTCCTGCAAAATGATTCAGATGATCCATCTTCTCGAAATTTTTCACATTTGAGGATATTCAGGCCCTGAAGACGGCTGCCAACTTATTTTTGATCGCAGTGGTAGCGCCACCAACTGGTTAAAACAAATACAAATTATTTTCGTTGATGTTTTTCTCCGGGCAGGTTCACAAAATCTACCTTATATTTGCTCGGATGAGTGTTTAGGCCTTGAGGATGTCACAATACAAAAGTCTTTCGCCTTCTTCAGAGTGTCACATGATGGTGTATTGTGACCCGTCTTTATCAGCTGATGTTCAATGAGGGCGTGACTTACCTGTCACAAGAATGAAGGCAAGTCACACCCCCCGCTGTCCGTTCACTCCGCCAAGATGCTGCTCCAGGTGGTCGAGAGGATAAAGGCTCCCTTGTCTCTGTTCATGGTTTTTATGCCTCGCTTGCAGATCTCAATGGCCTCTCTGATCCAGCGCTGTTGTTTGTTCTCTTCAGTGCGGATGACCCTGCCCTTCTCCCGGTCCATGATGTGGTTTTCCCTTTTGCAGTGGTCAGTGATTGCTGATTTGTAATGTTCATGTTGTGCTTATTCTTTTACTGCTCTGATTTTTAATTTTTTTGACAGGTAAGTCACACCCTCATGGAACATCAGCTGATAAAGACGGGTCTCAAGACACCATCATGCGACACTCTGAAGAAGGCGAAAGACTCGCCGAAACATGTCAGGTAAAAAATTTACCTAAAACATAATTGTCTGCTTTTAATGAATCAGTCAAATATCAATAATAAGAAGACAAAATGAACCTAATACAAATAAATGAATGCTTAATAACTCCCCTGCACATGCTCCTAAAAATCCAAACCTTCACCTGTAAATAAAATGTCCCGACCTGAAGACATCTTAATGTTATTATTTTGTTATACACACAGCGCCGCCAAGTGGAATCAAAAATTTGTTTTTATTTTAATTTTCACGTACTGCACGGTGCCCTTTTGACGAATCCGACTGAAAATTAGTCAGAAAAGACTCAAGACAATGATCTTACTCTCTGCCGAATTTGTGACGTTTTGGCAAAAGGCGTGGCTATTACGGTGCTGAAAAGTCCGATTGTACTTTGTGGCAACAAAAGCTCCGGCAACATGACTCAGATGATCCTATCTTCTCGAAGTTGTACACATTTGAGGATACTTCAGCCCTGAAGACATCTACCAACTTATTTTTCATCGTAGTAGTAGCGCCACCAACTGGTAAAAGCTAATACAAGTTATTTTCTTGGATGTTTTTCTCCGTGCAACTCAACAAGGTCGCCCTCATATATGCTCGGAGGACTGTTTCGGCCATGAGGATGTCACAATACGAAATTCATCCTTTTTCGTGAAAAGTTGTGGGAGTGGCATTGCACGGTTCGGCAATAAAACAACGCTGATTATGAGGTTCTAAATATGAACGACAACTCGTGAAACTTGACACACACATCAGGCAGAGCAAATTTATCAATATTTTATACGTTAGTTGTGCAGCTTTTTTGAAATGGCTCGCCATGGCCCTCGAGAAATGTTCAAAAAAGCAGCCCTGGTTGAGTGTTTCACCTCGCTTTTTGTAAATTTTATGGAGTACAGTGAACCCTCGGTTATCGCGGTTAATGGGGACCGAGACCACCCGCAAAAACTGAAAATCCGCGAAGTAGCGGCGCACCTTCAAAAATGCTTAAAAAAATATACAATATATATAATAAATATATAAATATTTATATTTATATATATATATATATATATATACGGGGAGAGAGAGAGAGAGAGAGAGTGAAATTCATGTTATAACAAAAAAACCAAATTATTATTAAAACGTATTATTTTTTTATTCCCCAGCCATTCTTTTTGTATTTATTTAATTACTCCGACTTTAACCTGATGGTACGCCGTCCGGTGTGCCCTGTGAAAAAAAGGTGGCATTCTTTATTTATTTATTCTTTCATAACGGACAGCCTCGCGCTCCGCTCGTGCCCGGGCGGAAGAGGTGCTCCAATTCGGCTTAACTGTGACACACGCCCGACCTCCTCCCCCGGAACTTCCATTCGGTTAAACTTAGGGGCCGCTTGGCACCGCCCGTGCCCGGGGAAGGTGCTCCTCTTCGGCTTACTGTGACGCGAGCATGCCCTCCTCCTCCGGAGCTTCCATTCAGTTAAACGTAGGGGCCGCTTGGAACCGCCCGTGCCCGGGGAAGGTGCTCCTCTTCGGCTTACTGTGACGCGAGCATGCCCTCCTCCTCCGGAGCTTCCATTCGGTTAAACTTAGGGGCCGCTTGGAACCGCCCGTGCCCGGGGAAGGTGCTCCTCTTCGGCTTACTGTGACGCGAGCATGCCCTCCTCCTCCGGAGCTTCCATTTGGTTAAACTTTGGGGTCGCTTGGCACCGCCCGTGCCCGGGGAAGTGTTAAAGAAATTTAAGTTTGTATGTTCATCTGTTAGTTTTGTTGTTTAGTTTGTCATCTTAGCAAGTTTCAAACTATAACTAATCTTACAGGCCCCCTTTGTTGCACATGCATTCGTATCTTTCTGGCCTCTAATTAAACTTTCGACAGCTACGGGTGCCAGGTACGGCCTCATCGCGAATGTGACTCCCCAACGCCAGAACCCTTTTCTGTAAACACCTCCCTTGGGGTGTTGATGACCCCTTTAACCCTTCGTAGATAATGTTGGGGCCCGAGGCCTCTTAAGGCTGTAACTTATGCATTTAGGGAGGTCCAACACAAGGCTTGGTATTTCTAAAGCAACAATATCGTCATGGCCATAAAATAAGTTCAACATGTTAAGCCTTGTGAAAATACACTACACAGGTCAAATGAAGTTCAGAGTGAACATGCTCCCTTTTGCTGTTAGAATAAGCAGAAGTATGAACAAAAGGTGTCTTGTAAGCTGAAACCGTTAGAATAGGCAGGAAGAGGGTGGGCAAGTGGGATGGAGTCAAATGTCAAGTTTTCCATTCTGTATGTATTGCATATTCAAATTGCTTATGCTGATGCAAATAAAAACCATGTGTGCAGTCGAACACGCTGGCTTCGCCTCGGAGTTCGAGGGCTGCCCAGCGCGGAAATGACAGACAATCTTGGCTGGTTGATTCATTTGTTCAGGCTTGTTTTGATAGAAACATCCTTAACATTACTTGGTCCTTCGAATGCCGGATGAAAACGTGTGATCTGCGGTGGACGATTGACGACGACTGAAAACGGCGCCATCGTGAAAAGTCCTCTCTTCCAGGAGGCCGGTCCTCGGCCATCCTCCACCGGAGAGAACACAGACTTCATCCATGAACCGCGAGTGTCTCGACCAGCGGAGAGATTGTCACAGGTCAGTGGTTGTATACAACAGATAGTAAAAAACTTTTTGGGGTTTTTGAAGGATAGTAGGGTTTCAGGGAGTTCCTTTACCCGAAGAGATAGTACATCTTAGCTTAGCTATTTTCTGGAAGAAATACAGATTTAACTTTGCTATTTTGGAAGACTTGTTGGAAGACTCGGACAGTACAGAATTAACTGTTGTTTATTCTGGAAGGCAGATTAAGGCATTCCTTGTCTGGTAGAGAGTACAAGTGTAGTTGATTATATCTGCTCGGATAGTACAGAATTAACTGTTGTTTTTTCTGGAAGACAGATTTAGGGGTCCTTATTTCTGGTAGAGTACAGATGTAATTATTACTATATTTGGAAGTGATAGTACAACGTTTGTTATTTATAGAAGACGAAAATAGTTTATCTATTTTCACAGACACAGAACTGATCAATCTGTGAGTGTGTATGTGTATTGTATGAATGTCCAACGTTTGAGAAATCTAAAACTGACCGAGGGTTGTGAGTAAAAACACCCAGGAATACCCGCTCCAAATTGGGAGTAGAAGCTTGGTATTCAACCCAAAGTCAGGCAATTTGAATTTTTCTCAACACTGAGGAACCATAACTAGACACCATAACAATTAAGACTGTCAGAAATGGCGGCAGAATTGATGAAGGAAGTTAACTGTCAACTTTCCGAATTTGAAATAAAGGAAAAATGTAGGTTAGTTGAAATTGAAAAATATTGATTAGCTTCTCGTTTGTAGCTGTTCAATGTTGAGAACTGTGTGTGTTGTTTTGTGGGCCCGTGTATATGTCTGAGTCTGACTATGTGTGTGTGTGAGAACAAAGAAGAGAAAGGGTGGGGGTTGAGTCAGTGAGCTGGAGTGTGTGCGATTGGGGATTACTAATACCACTTGGTATTTTATCCCATGTAATACAGTAGGATTATAAACAGCAGACTGTTGTGGATGTAATAGACAAGAAATCTCCACCTGAAAAAGTTGAAGTGAGAATTGCCACAACAGGAAAATTGAGTTGCTGTCCTACTGATGAGAAACCAGTTTTTAGAACACCCTAGGTGTTGACAAACTGGTCCAATTTTCTAAAATTGGGGTATTGGGTAGTATAGTAAAGTCCAGGGAAACTTTGCAGTGTAGAGATTGGAAGTTAATAAGAAAAGAAAAGGAATGTGTAAAGAAAGAAAAAGAATGTGTAGAAAAGGGAAAGGAACAATTAATGTTCCATAGAAAGGATTGATGAAGTCCAAATGATAGGGCAAGTGAGAAAGGTGTCATAGGCAGATTTGCAAGTGGAAAACTGTATAGAGTAACAGAATTAGAACCTATGTGGTTGAGGGATGTAAGACACTGAGTTGGTTGCATGAATTGAAAGAGAGAAGTAGGTGTTATGAAAGATGGAATGAAGGTTTTGAAAGTGAACATGAGGAATCTTTGCAAAAGCATAGGTGTTTCCTGATTTTGAATTTTAAGTGGTGTCAAACCTGAGGTGCGGGGGCAGAATTTGGTTCTCTAACTGAGAGGCAAGGTAGGTTGAGAAGGAAAAGCGTAAGTGAAATAGGATGAGCGGAAAGTTAAGAGGGGGTTGGAGATGACTGAGAGGTAAAGTAGGTTGGGCAGATGCCAGAAGGAAAGCGTAAGTGAATTGGAACGAGCGGAAAGTTTAGGGGGAAGGAGCTGTTGCCATTGGCTTGAGATTGCCTGCTCGTAAATTGGCAGGGAGGAGTGGCCAGTAAACTGGAGCCTTTGGTAGGGGGCGTAACCCCTGGCAGCTTGGTTGCCTGGGGACCGCGTGATTGGCGTATGAACAGTGAGGCCCCCCCCCTCCCTTCTTTTTCTGCTGTGAGCGTCTAGGATAGGCTTGCACACGAGGGCGGCCAAGGAGAAGACGAGTAATTTACATAATGAATGAAGGGTTTGAGAACTTGTTTTAAGGAAGTGTACGATTGGGAAAATGAATGACTAGGCCGGGACCCCAGTGGGGCTTCGGACTGCGAGTTGATGTCCAAACCTCTGGATTCCCCCTCTGACAGTGACAACAGTGAGGACATTGAGGAAGATATTAAACATATGTTTGACCTCGAGAATTACTTAATGCGTCATCAAACTGAACCGATGAGATGCAGCTGTTAAAAAAGGAAGTCACATATTTAGGCCGCATTTTGACTGAAAAGGGGCGCATTTTTGGTGACAAGCAAAAAGAAGGCGTTGCCCGAGCCCTAAAACCAATAACAAAGAAGTAAATGATGTCCCTTATAGGTGTACGCAATTATTGCCAGGCATGGATTGCAAAGTACTTAGAAATCACACGACTATTGCTGGACATCATTTATGACAAGCCAATGACATTTGAGGAAAAAAAAAATGTTTGAACACTTGAGGTTGACAAGCTTTTGAACTTGTCAAGTGTGAACTCATTGATTAAGATGTATTAGCACTACCAAATTACTATGAGCCATTTGAGCAAACAGTGACTGCAAAAAATGGTTTCATGACCTTGTGTGGCTGCAGACGCGCAGGGCTCATGAAATCACTTGCATATTAGTCACAACAATTGGATCAAGCAGCCTTCACCCACCACATTCACATTGCACGGCGACCTAATTGTCACATTACACTGATAAGGTGCGCTCAGCCCAGCGTCACTTTTTCCCGCACCAGTAGAAGGCACACCACACGACTGTGGAAGCCGAGTCCAAATTACCACCAAACAGCGACCTGACCTCTTGGACACCTTTCTCCCGACTGGAGAGACAGTTTTTTGACGGCCGCAAAGGGGTGGGAATTTTTTTTTGAACAAAGCATTTTGTTTCAAGGGATATTAAAATCTGTATGTGCAGGACAAGCAGCAGAAACTTCTGTGCTGATCCAGAATTGTAAGATGTTTTCTAAAAAACATTTTACAATTTGGACTGACTGCCAAGATATATGTTTATGTGTTCTGTCGACATTGGGCAAACGGCGTTTTAAAAAATCACAAAAGATGAAAGAAAAGTTGTGCATAAAGCACGTCTAAATAAGTATTTGTAAATGCAAAATTTTCTGAACAGAAAATGAAACGATTACAATTGAATACTGCCTCGCAGACAATGCAGCAAGGGGTAATGCACACACACACACACACACACACGCAGCAAATCAACTTGACAATTTGATCTCACGCCAGGGAAAAATACACCACTAATTGAATGCACACATTGGGAGAAAAAAGGTGCAAACATTGCTGAGGAGTAGAGGAGTAACATGAGTGACACATGTGTGTCAACAGGGGGAAGTATGATATGAAATTGTTCCCACATATAGACTTTTCAACAAAAAACTTTTTTTTAGACAAAGTGTTAGTTGTTTGGGTTGCAATATTGTTTGGTTATAATTAATGTGTTTTCAAAATGGATTACGTTGTTTCCAACAACACATGATGATGTTAAAACAGTTGGAAAAAGTGTTGTGTAATCGAATTATCCTGACATTTGGAATTTCAAGAGTGATTTAAAGTGAAAATGATGCATTTTGTGAATAATGTTTGTAACAAGTGGGACAGTTGTTGCAAAATTGACTCAAAGCGTCATTTTGCATACAGTCTGCAGGACGTGTGGAACGCACGAATGGAACTGACTTATCAAGACAAAGAAAAAAAAAAGAGACAATGGCCAGACTGTGTTTCAATCACAGCAATGAGGATAGTGCCAGCCGAAGGAAGGACACTATCCCCTTTTTATCCTATATGGCCTCACACATAGACTCTCAGGTTCATCAGAACCACCAGCGACTGGCACATCTGTCCCAGTCCACATGAAAGACATGTTTGACCACAATTACTGGCCAGTGTGTTTTGATCCACAGATAAACCACGTCCATGTGGGAGACCAACTCTTCCTCAAGGTGCTGAAACGACCTCGTTGGGACAGTGAACGCTGGGACGGCCCTCATCAGGTGATTGCAGTGACCCCGACGGCAGCAAAGGTCGAGGGGCGTGGCGGCTGGAACCATCAGTCGCAGTGCAAGCTTCTCCGGTCCCTGCTGAAGGCTGAGCGACGCAAGTCCCTTGGAGAGGATCTCCACCACGTACACTCCAATGTACCAACAAAAGACCACAGTTGGAAAGAGGGTTTTCCGTGGCAAACACACCCCTCTCGGAAGGATGGAGCAAGCCGCCGAACAGCAACTGGGCACTGCCCTGTCGACCAGATGCATCATCTACTTCCTTGCAGGGCTGTGCCTGGTCAGCGCACAACCTCGAGACCAGGACAACGTCAAACGCAGACGAGTTGCACAGGCGCAGACTGCTGACTACACGCACATCAAATAAAACCTGCAGCCTCTGAAAAAACGCTCAAGGTCACTGATTCATGTAACTTGCATCACAGAAAAGAGTTGCAGTTGTGAATGTTTGATGTTCCGGGTTTATTTTGTACATACATGTATTGGACCAAAAACTGCATTAGCTTTGCTTTATTATCTTTTAATTGTTATTATTTTTTTGGGCTTCTCGTTCGGGGCATGGGTTTCTACCCTTTTCTCCAAGAATTTTTGAGTTTTTGGGTAGTTTTTCTCCCCCCTCAAGCGACAGCCTTTGATGATGAGATTTGAAACTTGATAAACAGGAGGGATATGTTAAAGAAATTTAAGTTTGTATGTTCATCTGTTAGTTTTGTTGTTTAGTTTGTCATCTTAGCAAGTTTCAAACTATAACTAATCTTACAGGCCCCCTTTGTTGCACATGCATTCGTATCTTTCTGGCCTCTAATTAAACTTTCGACAGCTACGGGTGCCAGGTACGGCCTCCTCGCGAATGTGACTCCCCAACGCCAGAACCCTTTTCTGTAAACACCTCCCTTGGGGTGTTGATGACCTCTTTAACCCTTCGTAGATAATGTTGGGGCCCGAGGCCTCTTAAGGCTGTAACTTCTGCATTTAGGGAGGTCCAACACAAGGCTTGGTATTTCTAAAGCAACAATATCGTCATGGCCATAAAATAAGTTCAACACGTTAAGCCTTGTGAAAATACACTACACAGGTCAAATGAAGTTCAGAGTGAACTTTTGCTGTTAGAATAAGCAGAAGTATGAACAAAAGGTGTCTTGTAAGCTGAAACCGTTAGAATAGGCAGGAAGAGGGTGGGCAAGTGGGATGGAGTCAAATGTCAAGTTTTCCATTCTGTATGTATTGCATATTCAAATTGCTTATGCTGATGCAAATAAAAACCATGTGTGCAGTCGAACACGCTGGCTTCGCCTCGGAGTTCGAGGGCTGCCCCGCGCGTAAATGACAGACAATCTTGGCTGGTTGATTCATTTGTTCAGGCTTGTTTTGATAGAAACATCCTTAACAGGAAGGTGCTCCTCTACGGCTTAACTGCCACGCACGCCGGCCGGAGCTCTGGTACGGTCCGAACCGCGCGAAACGTCGCCTCCGATCGTGCCCGGGGGAACGTGCTCTTCTTCGTCCACTCTCCTCTTCGCCCACGCTCTTCTTCGGCGCACGCCGGCCGTCTAACCGCTCCAGCGCCCTGTCGTGCCGCTCGGCGAAACTACAATGCCCCCGAATATTTTTTAGACCCGCGAAGCACTGAACCCACGAAAGGTGAACCGCGAAGTAGCGAGGGTTCACTGTATGTATAAGACCAAGACCTACAAAAAAGTCTCTTGGAGCAATGAGCTAGGTTTTACAGGAAGTCGGCCACTTTGAATTTACTTAAAAGGGGGCGGGTCACCACAATGGACTTTGTGTAGAAATTATTATTGGGGCCCGAGCAGCGACCGCGGCAAGGTCCCTATTGTTTTTGTAGAAATTATTATTAGGGCCCGAGCAGCGACCGCTACGAGGTCCCCATTGTTTTTGTCGAAATCATTATTATTTTTATTATTATTATTAGGGCCCGAGCAGTGGCCGCTGCGATGTCCCTATTGTTTTTCTAGAAATTGTTATTAGGGCCCGAGCTGCGACGGCGGCGAGGTCCCTATTGTTTTTGTAGAAATTATTATTAGGGCCCGAGCAGCGACCGCTACGAGGTCCCCATTAACCGCGATAACCGAGGGTTCACTGTATTACTCTTACTCGATCTTGGCGCCGCTTTTGACACTTGATCATAACATATTATTAAAACGCCTTGAAACTTGTGTTGGCATTTCAGGTTCAGCGCTTTCTTGGATTAATTCGTATCTGTCGGAGACGACGCACCGTGTAATTTATGGCAATGCGTCTTCTGATCTTTGTAAGATCACACGCGGAGTTCCGCAGGGATTGGTACTAGATGCTACCGCTTGGTGATATTATACGGAAATATCACATTAGTTTTCATTGTTATGCTGATGATACGCAATTATACATGCCGTTGGATATAACGAATCCGTGTGATTGCTATAAATTAGAGGCATGCCTTGCCGAAATTAAACTATGAATGTCTTTCAATATTTTGCGTCTTAACTCAGATAAAACCGAGATGCTGATCATTGGACCAGCGCGTCATCTGTACCTTTTTCAAAGACACCACTATGAGTATCGATAAATTGCCCAAAAGGATTCAACAAAAAATCTCGGTCTTATATTTGACACAACTATGTCGTTTCAAATGCACATTAAAAATATTACTAGAACTGCATTTGTTCATCTGCGTAACATTGCTAAAATTCGCCCAATTCTATCAACTTGTGATGCAAAAATCTTAATCCATGCGTTTGTTACGTCTCGCCTCGACTATTGTAACGTTTTGCTCTCGGGTCTCCCCATGTCTAGTATTAAAAGTTAGTTCAAAATGCAGCAGCTAGACTCTTGACTAGAACGAGAAAGTTTGATCATATTACCCCGATACTTGCCAATTTGAATTGGCTTCCGGTCCACTTGAGATGTGATTTTAAAGTTCTGCTACTTGCCTATAAAATATTGCATGGCTTAGCACCTTCCTATCTCGTTGACCTCGTGGTACCATATGTTCCGTCCCGAAACCTTCGCTCACAAAATGCTGGTCTTTTAGTGATCCCGCGAGCCAAAAAGAAGTCCACAGGTTCTAGAGCGTTCTCTATTCGGGCACCAATGCTTTGGAATGTACTACCCTCAGGTATTAGAGGCGCCACCTCAGTAGAAATGTTCAAAACACTATTAAAGACGCATTTATACTCTTGTGCATTTAGTTGAACTATTTGTTGGCCTGTTTACTGCCGCTTTTTCTCTTATCTTCTCTTTTCTGCCCCCTTTTCCCCAGCTGGGGGATTAGGTGACGGTGACCCACTAGGAAGTTTAAGGCATTGACAAACTGGGCATGCACCTGTTCCAGTGATGTCGTCTTCCTGCAGCGCGACATTTATTTATATACTTTAGCATCTAATTTAATTATTTGTTGGCCTGTTTACTGCCGCTTCTCCTCTTTTCTGCCCCCTCTTCCCCTGCTTGGGAATTAGGTGATGGTGACCTGCTATGAAGATTACGGCACTGACCAACCGGGGAGGGACCTGCTCTGCCGAAGTCGTCTTCATGCAGCACCTCTTCTGATTTCCCTATATTTCAGCACTTCGTTGAACTACTTGTTGGCCTGTTTACTATTTCTGTTCTTTTTTTTCTGTTCCCAATTCCACAGCTTGGGAATTAGGTGATGGTGATTCACTTGGAAGTGGCTGTTCTGAATTTACCCCAAACTGACTATTTCAAGATCAAAGGCTCAACCTCGGATATGCTGCCATGGCGATTACGGTCCTGGATGAGGACCCACTCCACTAAAGTCATCTTCCTGCAGCACTTCATTTAATTGACTCTCACATTATCTCATCTAACATTGTATAGCATCATTGTATGTGTCAAATGTTGCCCACTTGGCATCCAAAGCAGCCTGGTCATCCTGGAAGGGGGTTTCCCCCCCATCTGTGGTCCCTTCTCAAGTTTTCTCACTTTTCCCCCAATGGGGTTTTGAGTTTTTCCTTGCCCTCCTGGGGGTTAAGATCAGTGGATGTTGATTGTGGTTATGTAAAGCCCTTTGAGACTGTCTGTGATTAAGGGCTATACACATAAAATTGACTTGACTCGACTTGGACCAGAATAGAAGTGGATGAGGGAAAAAGGGAGGGGCGGTGTTGACTGATATTGTGCAGATGGAAGTAGGCTGAGGAGTAACATGAGTGACACATGTGTGTCAACAGGGGGAAGTATGATATGAAATTGTTCCCACATATAGACTTTTCAACAAAAAACTTTTTTTTAGACAAAGTGTTAGTTGTTTGGGTTGCAATATTGTTTGGTTATAATTAATGTGTTTTCAAAATGGATTACGTTGTTTCCAACAACACATGATGATGTTAAAACAGTTGGAAAAAGTCTTGTGTAATCGAATTATCCTGACATTTGGAATTTCAAGAGTGATTTAAAGTGAAAATGATGCATTTTGTGAATAATGTTTGTAACAAGTGGGACAGTTGTTGCAAAATTGACTCAAAGCGTCATTTTGCATACAGTCTGCAGGACTTGTGGAACGCACGAATGGAACTGACTTATCAAGACAAAGAAAAAAAAAAGAGACAATGGCCAGACTGTGTTTCAATCACAGCAATGAGGATAGTGCCAGCCGAAGGAAGGACACTATCCCCTTTTTATCCTATATGGCCTCACACATAGACTCTCAGGTTCATCAGAACCACCAGCGACTGGCACATCTGTCCCAGTCCACATGAAAGACATGTTTGACCACAATTACTGGCCAGTGTGTTTTGATCCACAGATAAACCACGTCCATGTGGGAGACCAACTCTTCCTCAAGGTGCTGAAACGACCTCGTTGGGACAGTGAACGCTGGGACGGCCCTCATCAGGTGATTGCAGTGACCCCGACGGCAGCAAAGGTCGAGGGGCGTGGCGGCTGGAACCATCAGTCGCAGTGCAAGCTTCTCCGGTCCCTGCTGAAGGCTGAGCGACGCAAGTCCCTTGGAGAGGATCTCCACCACGTACACTCCAATGTACCAACAAAAGACCACAGTTGGAAAGAGGGTTTTCCGTGGCAAACACACCCCTCTCGGAAGGATGGAGCAAGCCGCCGAACAGCAACTGGGCACTGCCCTGTCGACCAGATGCATCATCTACTTCCTTGCAGGGCTGTGCCTGGTCAGCGCACAACCTCGAGACCAGGACAACGTCAAACGCAGACGAGTTGCACAGGCGCAGACTGCTGACTACACGCACATCAAATAAAACCTGCAGCCTCTGAAAAAACGCTCAAGGTCACTGATTCATGTAACTTGCATCACAGAAAAGAGTTGCAGTTGTGAATGTTTGATGTTCCGGGTTTATTTTGTACATACATGTATTGGACCAAAAACTGCATTAGCTTTGCTTTATTATCTTTTAATTGTTATTATTTTTTTGGGCTTCTCGTTCGGGGCATGGGTTTCTACCCTTTTCTCCAAGAATTTTTGAGTTTTTGGGTAGTTTTTCTCCCCCCTCAAGCGACAGCCTTTGATGATGAGATTTGAAACTTGATAAACAGGAGGGATATGTTAAAGAAATTTAAGTTTGTATGTTCATCTGTTAGTTTTGTTGTTTAGTTTGTCATCTTAGCAAGTTTCAAACTATAACTAATCTTACAGGCCCCCTTTGTTGCACATGCATTCGTATCTTTCTGGCCTCTAATTAAACTTTCGACAGCTACGGGTGCCAGGTACGGCCTCCTCGCGAATGTGACTCCCCAACGCCAGAACCCTTTTCTGTAAACACCTCCCTTGGGGTGTTGATGACCTCTTTAACCCTTCGTAGATAATGTTGGGGCCCGAGGCCTCTTAAGGCTGTAACTTCTGCATTTAGGGAGGTCCAACACAAGGCTTGGTATTTCTAAAGCAACAATATCGTCATGGCCATAAAATAAGTTCAACACGTTAAGCCTTGTGAAAATACACTACACAGGTCAAATGAAGTTCAGAGTGAACTTTTGCTGTTAGAATAAGCAGAAGTATGAACAAAAGGTGTCTTGTAAGCTGAAACCGTTAGAATAGGCAGGAAGAGGGTGGGCAAGTGGGATGGAGTCAAATGTCAAGTTTTCCATTCTGTATGTATTGCATATTCAAATTGCTTATGCTGATGCAAATAAAAACCATGTGTGCAGTCGAACACGCTGGCTTCGCCTCGGAGTTCGAGGGCTGCCCCGCGCGTAAATGACAGACAATCTTGGCTGGTTGATTCATTTGTTCAGGCTTGTTTTGATAGAAACATCCTTAACAGGAAGGTGCTCCTCTACGGCTTAACTGCCACGCACGCCGGCCGGAGGTCTGGTACGGTCCGAACCGCGCGAAACGTCGCCACCGATCGTGTCCGGGGGAACGTGCTCTTCTTCGTCCACTCTCCTCTTCGCCCACGCTCTTCTTCGGCGCACGCCGGCCGTCTAACCGCTCCAGCGCCCTGTCGTGCCGCTCGGCGAAACTACAATGCCCCCGAATATTTTTTAGACCCGCGAAGCACTGAACCCACGAAAGGTGAACCGCGAAGTAGCGAGGGTTCACTGTATGTATAAGACCAAGACCTACAAAAAAGTCTCTTGGAGCAATGAGCTAGGTTTTACAGGAAGTCGGCCACTTTGAATTTACTTAAAAGGGGGCGGGTCACCACAATGGACTTTGTGTAGAAATTATTATTGGGGCCCGAGCAGCGACCGCTACGAGGTCCCCATTGTTTTTGTCGAAATCATTATTATTTTTATTATTATTATTAGGGCCCGAGCAGTGGCCGCTGCGATGTCCCTATTGTTTTTCTAGAAATTGTTATTAGGGCCCGAGCTGCGACGGCGGCGAGGTCCCTATTGTTTTTGTAGAAATTATTATTAGGGCCCGAGCAGCGACCGCTACGAGGTCCCCATTAACCGCGATAACCGAGGGTTCACTGTATTACTCTTACTCGATCTTGGCGCCGCTTTTGACACTTGATCATAACATATTATTAAAACGCCTTGAAACTTGTGTTGGCATTTCAGGTTCAGCGCTTTCTTGGATTAATTCGTATCTGTCGGAGACGACGCACCGTGTAATTCATGGCAATGCGTCTTCTGATCTTTGTAAGATCACACGCGGAGTTCCGCAGGGATTGGTACTAGATGCTACCGCTTGGTGATATTATACGGAAATATCACATTAGTTTTCATTGTTATGCTGATGATACGCAATTATACATGCCGTTGGATATAACGAATCCGTGTGATTGCTATAAATTAGAGGCATGCCTTGCCGAAATTAAACTATGAATGTCTTTCAATATTTTGCGTCTTAACTCAGATAAAACCGAGATGCTGATCATTGGACCAGCGCGTCATCTGTACCTTTTTCAAAGACACCACTATGAGTATCGATAAATTGCCCAAAAGGATTCAACAAAAAATCTCGGTCTTATATTTGACACAACTATGTCGTTTCAAATGCACATTAAAAATATTACTAGAACTGCATTTGTTCATCTGCGTAACATTGCTAAAATTCGCCCAATTCTATCAACTTGTGATGCAAAAATCTTAATCCATGCGTTTGTTACGTCTCGCCTCGACTATTGTAACGTTTTGCTCTCGGGTCTCCCCATGTCTAGTATTAAAAGTTAGTTCAAAATGCAGCAGCTAGACTCTTGACTAGAACGAGAAAGTTTGATCATATTACCCCGATACTTGCCAATTTGAATTGGCTTCCGGTCCACTTGAGATGTGATTTTAAAGTTCTGCTACTTGCCTATAAAATATTGCATGGCTTAGCACCTTCCTATCTCGTTGACCTCGTGGTACCATATGTTCCGTCCCGAAACCTTCGCTCACAAAATGCTGGTCTTTTAGTGATCCCGCGAGCCAAAAAGAAGTCCACAGGTTCTAGAGCGTTCTCTATTCGGGCACCAATGCTTTGGAATGTACTACCCTCAGGTATTAGAGGCGCCACCTCAGTAGAAATGTTCAAAACACTATTAAAGACGCATTTATACTCTTGTGCATTTAGTTGAACTATTTGTTGGCCTGTTTACTGCCGCTTTTTCTCTTATCTTCTCTTTTCTGCCCCCTTTTCCCCGGCTGGGGGATTAGGTGACGGTGACCCACTAGGAAGTTTAAGGCATTGACAAACTGGGCATGCACCTGTTCCAGTGATGTCGTCTTCCTGCAGCGCGACATTTATTTATATACTTTAGCATCTAATTTAATTATTTGTTGGCCTGTTTACTGCCGCTTCTCCTCTTTTCTGCCCCCTCTTCCCCTGCTTGGGAATTAGGTGATGGTGACCTGCTATGAAGATTACGGCACTGACCAACCGGGGAGGGACCTGCTCTGCCGAAGTCGTCTTCATGCAGCACCTCTTCTGATTTCCCTATATTTCAGCACTTCGTTGAACTACTTGTTGGCCTGTTTACTATTTCTGTTCTTTTTTTTCTGTTCCCAATTCCACAGCTTGGGAATTAGGTGATGGTGATTCACTTGGAAGTGGCTGTTCTGAATTTACCCCAAACTGACTATTTCAAGATCAAAGGCTCAACCTCGGATATGCTGCCATGGCGATTACGGTCCTGGATGAGGACCCACTCCACTAAAGTCATCTTCCTGCAGCACTTCATTTAATTGACTCTCACATTATCTCATCTAACATTGTATAGCATCATTGTATGTGTCAAATGTTGCCCACTTGGCATCCAAAGCAGCCTGGTCATCCTGGAAGGGGGTTTCCCCCCCATCTGTGGTCCCTTCTCAAGTTTTCTCACTTTTCCCCCAATGGGGTTTTGAGTTTTTCCTTGCCCTCCTGGGGGTTAAGATCAGTGGATGTTGATTGTGGTTATGTAAAGCCCTTTGAGACTGTCTGTGATTAAGGGCTATACACATAAAATTGACTTGACTCGACTTGGACCAGAATAGAAGTGGATGAGGGAAAAAGGGAGGGGCGGTGTTGACTGATATTGTGCAGATGGAAGTAGGCTGACCGGGTTGTGTTATTATGCTTATGGAAAGATAGAGTGCTGTCAAGGATGACACCCAGACTCTTGACCTGAGGGGATGGGAAAACAATGGAGGGGCCAACAGGAATGGGAAAACTGCCAACTTTGGATTGTATTGATTTTGTACTGAAAAGAATAACTTCTGTTTTGTCGCTGTTAAGCCTCATGAAATTATTAGAAAACCAGTCATTGATTTCAGATAGACAGGAGGTGACGGAGGTGGGAGGGAGTGATATGCTGGGTTTGCAGGAGAACTAGAACTGGGTGTCATCCGCGAAGCAATGGAAAGCGATATTGAATTTTCGGAAAATTCTGCCAAGGGGAAGGAGGTATATGATAAATAATAGGGGGGCCAGGACCGAGCCTTGGGGCAAACCTGAGGTGACTGGGAGGGACTTTGATGAGAAATATTTAAGCTGGATGAACTGAGTGCGGTCTTTGAAGTATGAATGGAACCAGTTGAGGGCGGTGTGGGTGATGCCGATGGAAGAAAGTCTTTTGAGAAGGATGGTGTGTGAGATGGTGTCAAAGGCCGCAGTCAGGTTAAGAAGGATGACAATGGAGAATGAATCTGAGTCAGCTGCAATGAGGAGAGCAGAGGTGACCTTGAGTAGAGTTGATTCAGTGCTGTGAAGTGCACGGAAACCGGACTGAAAGGGTTATTGCAGGTGAGATGAGAGTGGAGTTGAGTGGCGACTACATTATCTAGGACTTTTGAAATGAATGGTAGGTAGGAAATAGGGCGGAGGTTCAGGAAATAGTACTGAGCGGCTTTTTCTTAATCTCATGAGAAAATGTACTTGGGCAAGCACAGTCGAAAAGAGTCGTGCGTTATCTCAGCCCAGCCTCACATTCTTCCCCCGGCACGGGTCTACGTCCAAGGGAAGGTCCTCTCCAGATTAATCATTGTCTGGATGGTTGATTCCCAGCTGGTCCCCAAGACTGGTATTCCACGGCTGGCCTTCTCCGGCGGGCAGTCTCTCCGTCTCTCCTGCTGGTATTCCCCTGTAATCTTGTCAGTGTGCATGTATGTGTGCTCCAAAATCAAATTATGTCTTTCAGAATGTGTTTTTGCAATGGCGTCCCCTTGAACCCTCCAATCAATCAATCAAATTTTATTTATAAGAGCACTTTTCATACATAAAATGCGGCTCAAAGTGCTGTACAATAAAAACATCCAAATTACAACGAAAAACTAAAACCCATTCCACCCACTCAACATAAACACAAGACACATCCACATACACGCCTGAACTCGCACACACACAGAACACTCGCATTCACACAACTTAATAAACCATCTTAGTAGAAAGACAGGGTAAGGCACAGAGAAACCATATGAGAAAATGTACCCAGGGTCGGTCATCCGCGCTGAGAGGGATGACGGCTCACGCCCACAGGGAGCTGCGCCAACACACAGACCCCTAGCCCAGACTGACCGGGGTAGACCCTACACATAGTGCAGAGGGCCCCGGTCCGCCGGGCCTAAGGAGCCTCCGGGATGAAGCCCCCTGTGAGAAGGCCAGCCACACCTCCCAGCGCGGAGGCCCCCCTTGAGGAAACACTGGAGCTAAAATATATAAAAGAAAATGATAATGCTAAACAAAAAAGAAGCTAAAAATTAAAGGACAATAATATAAAAAGACGAAGCTAAAATATATAAGAAAAATTATGATACTAAAAGACAGAGAAGAAGCTAAAAATTAAAAGACAATAATATAAAACGACGCAGCTAAAATATATAAGAAAAATGATGATACTAAAAGACAAAGAAGCTAAAAAAAATTAAAGACAATGATAATATATAAAATGACAATCCTGAATTAAAAGACTAAGATAAATTATTTAAAAGCCAAACAAAAAAGGTGAGTCTTGAGCAGGGGTGGGCAATTATTTTTTCCATGGGGCCACATAAGAAACATTAAATATTGTGGAGGGCCGGGCCAAAAGGCTGAACTCAATTCTGCATAATATTAATTGTATTTCTTTTTTAAAAAGCAGTAAATAGCACTGTTTTGACAAGCTGGCATTAAAGTTAAGCAATGAAACTAAATACCAAATAAACTGAAAAAATGAGGTTGCCTTACAAAAATGTATTCATTCAAATTTCTCAACACAATGGTAGACATAATATTAACATTTTTTACTATTTGTGACTCATATTAGTAAACATATTCTGTCACATTCACTTCAAAACACATTTTGAGTTCCATATACTGTTGGATAGTTGTGTAAAGGTTCTGAGCATTTTAAAGACATCACAATATTGTCTTTTTGCACCAAACATTAAGCAAGATACAACATATTGACTGTCACTGAACTGTGATTTTGAGAAAAAGTGTCCCAGTTCATTGTTATCTGGTGCCGTTTTTATATTTCTCTGCATGTTTCGTCTGGTAATGCCGACTCAAATTGTAGTCCTTCAACACGGCGATCTGCTCCCCGCAAACTAAACACACAGCTTTACCTCTAACTTCAGTAAATAAATACTTCGCTGTTCAATTTTTGTTGAAAATTCTACATTCGGCATCTACCTTTCTTTTTGTAGCCTGAGCGGACATTTTTGAGGACGAACGTTGTCTTGTTGTGATTCAATCGCGCGCATGTCTTGATAAACGCATTACGTCATTATGTGTGACGCACATTGTGCGGGAATAAAAAAAAAAAACAATTTCAGAATAAAAGCAGTGCAGCTTTCGCCCATGAATGAGGTGAAATTAAAAAGTATGTTTATTTTGAAATTTCCAATTAACCTTACACTCGCGGTCAGAGTCAACCAAAGGTATGTGGCCCGGGCCATACAATGCCCAGGTCTGTCATACGGGCCAGTCAGTGCCACCCGGCGGGCCGGATGTGGCCCGCGGGCCGTGCAATGCCCAGGTCTGGTCTTGAGCCTCCTTTTAAAAATATCAACAGTCTCTGCGGACCTGATGTCCTCCGGCAGGCTATTCCATAGACGAGGACCAGAATGGCTGAATGCAGCCTCGCCATGTGTTCCAGTCCTCACCCGAGGAATAATTAACAGGCCGGTGCCAGAGGACCTCAGGGTCCGCGAGGATGGCCCAAGACCGTTAAGGCATTTAAAAACTAATTGAAGAACCTTAAAATCAATCCTGAAACACACGGGGAGCCAATGCAGCGATTTTAAAACTAAATCCAGTGCCCAATTTGGTATGTTTGCATCTCTATGTCCTATGTGGAGAATGTGCTTTGTCATATTTGTCCATGAAGTGCTGTCTGGCTTGTCATCAGTTTGTAATGTGCAGACTGAATATGTATGATGTGAATGTGAGTGTAGGTCATGAAAATACTATGTTCACACATTTATAAACTAAGTAATATAACTTTAGCATGTGAAAATAATATCATAAATCAGTAAAGACCATGACTACAATCAGTCATTCCTATGCGTAGTAGAATTAGAATTAGAATTAGAAATCCCTTTATTGTCATTGTACTCAAGTGTGCAACGAGATTAGAAGGCTCCCCTCTCCAGTGCAATACAACAATAAGACAGACAAATATATAAATTAGATTAATAAATAAGAGAGTGCAATGGAATTTAGTACAGAATAGGGTATATAAAAACACATCACGATGCTGTTCTGCAAGGTAAGGGTGTTCTCGTGTGTGTGTGAGAGTTCAGAATGGAGATGGCTCTCGGAAAGCAACTGTTTCTCAGTCTATTGGTCCTCGATTTGATGCATCTGTAGCGCCTGCCAGAGGGCAACAGGTCGAACAGGTGTGAGTTTGGGTGGGTATTGTCTTTGACGATGTTGAGAGCCCTTCTGAGGCACCGGGCGGTGTAGATGTCCGACAGTGAGGGGAGAGGGCAGCCAATAATCCTTTGCGCTGTTTTGACTGTCCTCTGGAGCCTCACTCTGTCGGCCTCAGTGCAGCCGCTGTACCAGGTGGAGACACAGTACGTCAACAGGCTCTCAATGGACGAGTGGTAGAAGGCTAGCAGCAGCTTCCTGTCCAGGTTGAATTTCCTGAGGACTCTCAGGAAGTGCAGACGCTGGTGGACCTTCTTTACCACTGCTGTGGTGTTGTGAGTCCAAGAAAGGTCGTCGGAGATCTGTACTCCCAGGAACTTGAACGTGTGGACCCTCTCCACACACACGCCTTCGATGCAGAGGGGGGGCGGCACCGTCTTGTTCCTCCTGAAGTCGACGACAATCTCCTTTGTTTTTGCAGTGTTAAGGTGCAGTCTGTTGTCCTTGCACCAAGCTGTCAGTCTCTTTACCTCCTCTCTGTAGGCTGTCTCGTCACCTTCCGAGATCAGACCGACCACTGTCGCGTCGTCAGCAAACTTGACGATGGTGTTGTTGCCATGGGCCGGGCTGTAGTCGTAGGTGTAGAGGGCGTATAGGAGAGAGCTCAGCACGCATCCTTGAGGGGAACCGGTGCTCAGCATGCAGGTGGAGGACGTGTAGGGGCCGAGCAACACAGTCTGGGGTCTGTTGGTCAGAAAGTCCTTAATCCAGATGCGTGTGAGGGCAGGGAGGCCGAGAATGTCAAGTTTGGCGACGTGGATGTCTGGGATGATTGTGTTGAATGCCAAGCTGTAGTCCACAAAGAGCATCCTTGCATAGCTCTGCTGTTGTTCCAGGTGGCCCAGCACAACATGCAGAGCAGTGTTGATGGCGTCCTCAGTGGATCTGTTAGCCCAGTATGCAAACTGGTAGGGGTCCAGAGTGGGAGGAAGGCAGTCCCTGATGTGCTGGAGAACCAGCCTCTCGAAGCACTTCATGATGACTGGTGTGAGAGCAACAGGACGGTAGTCATTCAGGTGGACGGCTGGTGACTTTTTGGGGACAGGAATAATGATGGAAGTTTTCAAGCAGGAGGGGATGACTGCTTGAGCCAGGGAGCGGTTGAAGATCCTGCAGAATACATGTGACAGTTGGTGGGCACATGTTTTGAGGACCTTGCCTGGTATTCCGTCGGGTCCAGTAGCTTTCCTGGGGTTAACAGCCAGGAGCGCGCGCCTCACATCGTGTTCCTCTACGGTGAGTGGGGGGGAGTTGGAGCATGAAGTGCGGGGGTGTGACGGTTGGGGCGAGTCAAAGCGAGCAAAGAAGCAGTTAAGCTCCTCTGCCAGCGATGCACTCGGGTCTGCAGAGGTCGTGCTGCTGCCACGGAAGTTGGTGATGCTCCGTAGACCCTGCCACACCTCCCGTGGTCTGTTACTGGCAAGGTGGGCCTCCAGCCTCCCCTTGTAGGTTGCCTTGGCTAGCTTGATGCCTTTGCTCAGGTCAGCACGAGCCACCCTGTACTGGGCTTTGTCGCCTGACCTGAAGGCAGCGTCACGGGCCTTGAGGAGAGAGCGAACCCTGCTGGACATCCAGGGCTTCGCATTTGGGAAGGTCCGTATAGTCCTGTGTAGGGACACAGTTTCCATGCAGAACTTGATGTAGTCCACTACACAATGTGTGTAGACATCAAGGTCCTGATGATCAAAGAGGCCCCAGTTTGTGTCTTGAAAGCAGTCCTGTAATTCACTCATGGCGCCGTCACGCCAGGTTTTCACAGTCTTTGTGGTGGGCCTGAATCTGCGCCTGAGAGGGATGTATGCAGGTGCGAGCTGCAAGGACAGGTGGTCTGACTGGCCGAGGGGGGCGAGTGGGAGGGCCCTGTATGCGTGCTTGATGTTCGAGTACACATGGTCGAGAGTGTTGTCTCCCCTCGTTGGGCACTTGACATGCTGGTGAAACTCTGGGAGTACAGTCTTTAAATTGGCCTTATTAAAGTCTCCCGCTACTACGTGAACGCCATCAGGGTGGGCCCGCTGATGTTTATTGATGACGCACGCGAGTAGCGAGAGCGCCGTGCTAGTGCTAGCGTCGGGAGGGATGTAAACAGCTGTGACAATCACGACCGTTAGCTCCCTCGGGAGAAAATAAGGCCGGCATTTAACGGACATGAACTCGATGTCGGGGGAAGAGTGCTTCTCGACGATCGTGCTATCGCCGCACCAGTTCTCATGCACGTAAACACAGAGCCACCCCGCCCCGTCTCTTACCGGTGTCCCTTGTCCGATCCGCGCGATGTAGCGAGCGCCCGGCCAGCTGGATGCTAGCATCGGGGACGTCTGCGTGCAGCCAGGATTCCGTGACGACGATCACACTGCTGTCTCGCACATAGCGGTTTCCCAGGATTTGTAATCCCAGGTCGTCGATTTTGTGGACCACGGATCTGGCGTTGGTGAGGTACAGACTCGGCAGTGGTTGCCTATGGGGCTGCCGTCGCAGCCGTTGCAAGACACCGGACCTGCAGCCCCGCTTCTGCTTCCTCTCTCTGCGTCGCCTGCGCCGCCTCCCGGTCCCGATGACAAGCCACGGTGAGCCGGGCAGCCTCGCCAGTTCGTCCGGAATTTTGCGATCATAGCATATTCAGTAAATATAAACCTGCTAAATTAAATAATTGACATTCTGTCCCATAAATGTTTAAAATGCCGGTAATTGCCATACAATCCTTCAAGGGTCGACGAGCGATGTTCGGGAGGAGGAGCAGTGGTGGTGGTGCGTTTCCCTCGGGCATGTGTCGGTAAATCCAGCGGAGTTCAGCGGCAGTGGATTGAAGTTGTCCTGACACAGGTTGATGACATGACAGGAACAGCCAGAAGTGCGAGAAGCAGACTGGCCTGCGGGTCCACATGGCAGACAGGTGCTAACTTTGATAGGTAAGCTAAACTTTAGCCACAGTAGACGCGTCAGCGACTATGCAATCGGTGGGTGGCATTCATGAGAATCGGGATCGCTCAACATACAGATAATAATAAATAAAATCACTGTAACTGGAGGGATTGTAAACTGCTAAAGCAGGTACAACAAGCGGATCCAAAAAATTTCTGAGAGTTACCGGTGAGCAGTGGCAGCCAAACGTGCCAGCGTCCACTCAACCGGGAGTTGATTCAATATTCACAATATTTTATTATTTTGTCGTACAGTTGTTTAAAAATGGCTCGCTATCGCCCCCTAGAAAAAAAAAAACAACAAAAAAAAACAGCCCCATATCTCTGTTTCACCAAACTGAAAATTTGATGAAGTGTGTACAAAGCCAAGACCTAATAAAAAGTCTCATGGAGCCGTATGCTAAATTGAACAGGAAGTCGGCCATTCTAAATTTATCAGAATCCGAAATCCTTTTATTGTCATTGTACAGTGTGCAACAAGATTAGGGAGCTCCCCTCTCCAGTGCAATACAACAATAATTTAATCAAATATATAAATTAGATAAATAAGAGAATAAATATTGTGATGGAAAATAGTATGAAATTGGAGAAATACAACACAATACGTCGCTGTTCAGCAAGGTAAGGGTGGTCGTGTGTGTGTGCATGTGTGTGAGAGTTCAGAATGGTGATGGCTCTCGGAAAGAAAATGTTTTTCAGTCTATTAGTCTTTGATTTGATGCACCTGTAGTGCCTGCCAACAAATTTACTTCAAACATTGACGAGGCTTTGAAAACAAAAGCTGCTCTAACTTTAACTACAAGCAAATTCCTCTTGAAGATTCCTCACGTTATTTCTCGGAAATATTTCACATTTCCAACGTGCCAGTACCCCAACGTTGTCCGGGTGGCGAGGGCCCTTTATAGCTGCTCGCAGCTCTAGTTTTTAATTAATTTTTTTAAATCAATGGTGATGACAGTGAAATATGTCTTGTCTGGTATCATGATAGCTGGAGGATATTTTGTCATGATATTTTAGTCAGGCCTGATAACAGTGATGTATGCTGATTTAAGGCTACTTTTATTTTGAAATGCCGTATCACATTTTGGTGGGACCGCATTTGATGGACAACTGGGGTTGTCTAGTGTCCCCCAAAATGGGTCTGATATCACGATAGCTCGAGGGTATTTTGAAATGATTATTTTAAAATCAGTGTTGATGACAATGAAATGTGCATATTTCAGGTGGGTTTTTTTTTTATTGTGAAATTACACATCAGATTTTGATGGGACCATTTTTGATGAACAGCTGGGGTCGTCTAGTGTCCAACAAAACTAGTCTGGTATTACGACAGCTCCAGCTCTTTTATTTTAAAATGCCTCCTTACATTTTGATGGGACTACTTTTGGTGGAAAGCTGTGTTGTCTTGTGTCCTCCAAACCTGGTTTGGTATTACCATAGCTAGAGGATATTTTTTAATGAAATTTTAAAGTCACGCATGATGACAGTGAAATGTGCAGATTTCAGGCAACTTTTAGTTTGAAATTACAAATTAGATTTCGATGGGACCACTTTTTATGGACAGCTGGGGTAGTCTCGTGTCCCACAAAACTGGTCTGGTATCACGATAGCTCGAGCTATTTTTTTTTTAACTCAGTGGTGATGACCGTGAAATAAGCGAATTTCAGGCTACTTTTATTTTGAAGTGCCACATCACATTTTGATGTGACCACTTTTGGTGGACAGCTGGTGTGGTCTAGTATCCCCAATCCTGGTTTGGTATCACGATAGTTTGAGGATATTTTTTAAAGATTTTTCTTTTAAATCAGTGTTGATCACAGTGCATATTTCAGGTGATTTTTTTATTTTTAAATGCCACATCAAATTTTGAAGTGACCACTTTTTGTGGACAACTGGGGTGGTCTGGTGTCCCGCAGAACTTGTCTGGTATCACGATAGCTTGAGGATTTTGTAATGATTTTAATTTTTTTAATCATTGGTGACGACAGACAAATAAGCAAATTTTCACGCTTTTATTTTTAAATATCCCATCAGATTTTGATGGGACCACATTTGTTTTTACGGTTCCGTCACCACGCGAGTGGCTACCTGCTAAAGCAGCACGGCTCACTATTTGAGCCTTTTTCGCGTGTTTTTTCCTTTACCCAGTTTTATTTATTTTACCTCATCGCAGCAATGGACATCCAAATTGCGGTGGTTTTATTGCTGCTGGGGGCTGTTTTTTGCGTGATCGTGTCCGGAGATGTCACTGGGAGCTACGGATCAATCGTTTACACAAGAGATCAGCTGTTAGCACTTCGTGCTAACCCCGTGCCGACTCCCGGAGCGAGACCCGATATCCCCCACGAGTTGAGGAGGAAGAGACGGGGGATGTCGCGCGGGGGCGAAACGCCAGGCAAAGAGGAGGCGTGACCACCCCGTCCTCCTGTCCGTTTTTATGGGAAATGTTAGATACCTTCCCAAGAAAATGGACGCGGCACGAGAGGAACTTCCAATGAGCTAGCTTGCTGATGTTCACGGATTCATGGCTAACAGACCTAACGCCGGACACCGTCGTGGAATTTGACGGCTTCCAAATACTACTTGCGGACAGGACACTGGAAAGCGGTAAGAGGAAAGAGGAGGGCTGGCTGTGTTTGTTAATGATAGATAGTGTAACCCTAGGCACATCACAGCTAAGGAGCAACTTTCCAGTCGGGACAATGAGCTGCTAGCTGTTAGCATGCGTCCATACTTGACAAGCATCGCGAGTTAACAAGGACGTGCACGTAACAGGTGCGTGAGTAAACTGCTTAAAACTTTGATCGTCATTCAGCTGACCTACAAATTGAGACGCTACAGTCAGTTTGACGTTTTTGTTTGCTTGATTGTGGATTGACATGGAGGAACAAGACAGTGGAAAGCGGACATTAAAAATGACGGAGAAAAGCTGTAGAAGATCACAAGCCTAAACGGATGCAGGCACGCAGGTGCAAATTTGCTCAATTGACCTCCATGCAACGTCAAATTGAACAATTGATGGAGGATGATGCAAATGTTGACGCTGTAAAAAACTGAGCTTTGTGTTTGCTTTAGCGGCATGGAGCAAGAATTTGTGGACCTCAATTCCGGTGTGCAAAATTTAAAGACTGAAGAGGATTTTGTCGATGACCAAAATAACTGGTTTGATCCAAAAAATGTAATTAATGGAAATGTGAGCAATGGAAGAAGGACGTTTTGAAACGTGCAGAGGAAGGATGCAATAAACAAATATCACCTGATGATAGTAGATCTGCATCAACTAACTACACCCATAGAAGTAGAAGTAAAGAATCTAACAGACAGAAGCTCACTTCTGTCAACGTCTTCAATTAAATTAAAGGCTCAAATGGAACGAGCATGTTTAAAGGCAAAGGCTGCTGATTTACAACAAAGGTTGGCACTTGAGCAAGAAGAAGCTGCAATTAAGGCAAAGAAGGAAATGCATGCAATGCAAACGGCACTCCCTGAGTCTGATGCTAAATTGGATGTCTTGAGAAGATATGAAAATACCCAGGAGGATGGTATCCACATTCCTGATGAGTGTGTTACAATTTAAACAAGGAAAAACATTCAATTACCATCACAGCCTATCAGAGCAACAAGCAGTGTTGACCTGAAATGCTCCCACTTCGACTATTCCAATGGCTAGATTTCCACATCAGACAGAAAGTAGAGAACAACAGGGACATGTGCTTGATGGCCTTTGCCAAGCAATCTCACAGCAAGCCAGTGTCGCAGAATACTTAGCAAAGAGTCAAAAAGCATCGCTACTTCCCGAACTTTCCATTCCTACGTTTAAAGGCGACCCTCTGCATTATAAAACCTGTATAGGTGCCATTGAACATGGGATTGAAGGCCGTACAAGTGATAACCGTGATCATCTTCAATTTTAGTTGCAGTATACTAGTGAACAACCACATGAGTTGGTGAAGAGCTGCATCCATATGGAACCTCTGACAGGATATACCAAAGCAAAACAAATCTTGAAGGAGTTTTATGGTGATGACTTCATGATAGCAGAAGCATATTTAAAGGAAGCCATGGATTGGCCAACAATCAAGTCTGAAGATGGTGTTGCACTTCAGTCTTTCACATTATTCCTTATGGGCTGTTTGAACATAATGGCAGATGTTAATTATATGGAGGACTTGGACAACATGGCTAATATAAAGGCATTGGCAAACAAACTTCCATACAGACTTATAGAATCTTGGAGAAAATTTGCCTGCAATCTCCAAGAAAGAACACATAGAAGAGTGAAGTTTAAGGATTTTGTTGACTTTGTTGACAAGCACGAAAGATTCTATAAAACAGAAAACAAAATCACAACACACAGAAACACCAAAATCAAAGAAAGTCTTCACAACAGTCATTGTGCCCGCCAAGATGGAAAACAACAAAACCACCACGCCAAAGGCAGAACCTGTTTCAGTGGATGCTATTGCCAAACCATGTGCTAATTGTAATGGAGAGCAACAGTCTCACAATTTGTAAGGAATTTAGGAGAAAGCATCACAAGGATAAGATTGACTTCTTGAGGAGCAAGGGTCTGTGTTTTGCATGTTTGATGCACGGTCGCATTAGCAGTTGCTGGAAACAAAAGCTTCAATGTCAAGAATGCTCTAGACTGCATCCTACAGCACTACACATTGTCCATAAACTTCTGCAAAGAAACAGCCTAAGACGATTGTGAATAGCAGTACCTATTAAGCGCCCTCGTACAAACAACAGAAACCTGGGGTGTCACTGGGGCCTGTAAATAGGACTGCATCCTTTCAATAATTCCGGGATGGGTCAAGGCACAAAAAGGAACCAAGACAGTGACGACTTACTGTCCGGTTTAAAAATGCCCTGACGCCTTTTTTAGACTGAAATAACTTACTAAAGTTTTCGTTTTGTGCCATTCAGAATGGGAGAGGGAGCCAGGAGGCGAAACAGCCGTCTTGCCAGTTCAATCCCGCACACCCTCTGACTCTCACCCTCCGTTCTGCCTTTTTATTGAAACTAACTCATCAATAACTAATCACCAGAAGACAGAAAAGCATCAACAACTAATCACCAAGAGACAGAAAACATCAATAACTCACGGTATAAAGGTCAGTTTAACTAAAGCATCAATAACTAATCACCAGGGACTCCAGCAGGCAGAAAATCATAACCCAAGGTCAGTTTAACTAAACACATCTTCAGGATGGGGTGTCTGTGTGTGTGTGTGTTAAAATAACAAGTAAGTGTCTCTGTGTGTGTTAAACATTAATGAGTGTATAAAAACATGATTATGAATACACAAACTGATTACCTATCCTCAGCCCATCTTACATTTCCCCCCTGTTGTGGATTTAAAAATCATGTCCTTACGGCTTTAAGACAGATCATCATAATGAAATCATACAACAGTGTGATCATCAGTGGAGGAGCGAAAACCTCACATTAGGGAAAAATTCCCCTCCTCCCTTCCGGCGTAGAATGAGATCCTCATAATTTGATGACCATCAGGGAATAAAACTTGTCCCTGGGGTGACTTGGTGGAGGCCCTTGCCTCGTTGTAGGAGAGGACAGCCGTCCTTACCTCCCGGATCTTCGTGTATGGTGTGTGTGTGTGTGCACGTGTGTGGACAGGGGCAAGAAGTCCATGTGTTTTTACGTTTTAGTGTCCAGTTTGAGTTCGTCATTCTCAACATTAATCAGGTTGTAACGGTACATTTGGGCAACAAACCTACGATTAACCATCATCTTTGTCATAAAAATAATGCAACATGAACAGACTAAACATAACAAAATGAAAACTATAATTATCCCTATATATTGTTTTTTTAAATTCTTCATAGTGGTCATAACATCAATAATTGTTTCATTTTTATTAAAAATTTAAATGCAGTAATGTACTCCAATCAAGGCTGATATTCCTTTGTTATGTACGTCATTAATTTCCAAACAATATCTAATCTTTTTGTTCTGTGGCTTCAACATATTTATCATCTCATCAATATTAGCACCACAGAGTACTGAGTTTCGAGATCCTCACAATAGTCGTTCTCAAAATGATATTTTTTTTTATCAATTTAGCTTTGTTAAGGTAAGATATTTTATTGACAATCTAACATTAATATGCAAAGAACATGTACATTAGTACGAAATGTAAAAAAAAATTGTGGTGGGGGGGGGTGCGAATTGTTTTCTTCTTGGTAGGGGGGGCATGACAGGAAATAATTGAGAACCACTGGTCTAGTCACACACCAGCTCGGGTTCATTCCCTACCAGAGAAATGACATTCCATGTTCCCAGAGCTAGGCGCTTTATGTTGCCGGGGATTGGACTGCCTTTGACTGCCTCCTAGCTCAAAGGAAACCCAAATTCTTTGGTCCCGCCCACTGGTAGTGAGCCGAAGCCCTTGTATTAAATAATAAATAAATACATAAAATAAAAAAATTAATAAATTTAAAAAACGGACCGATCCACTGCTTGGGTTAGTTTGACCCACCTTGAGATCCGTTCCCACTCAGTGACAGTGTCTACAAGCCACTGCCACCAGGCCAGTGAACCGACGTCCAGGCAGTGACAAAAAACGTGATCAAATTACATTGCTCATCATAAGGTGTTTGTGAGACGCTCTTTGTATGTTTCCTCAATTAAGACCTGTTTTCCATTGGTGTATTTGAAAAAAGTGGTGAACCTGTTAAATTCACTACAAAACGTTAAGAAGATGAAAGTAATGTTTGAAGGAATATTATTTTTCTATCGACATGCCGGCGGGCGGGCACAGATAGAGAGTGATAAAGCAGCACCACCCGCGCGGGGCGTGCTGACGAAAAGGCAAGCGCTCCTCCTCTCATCGCGTCCTTATTAAGACAGAAAAAAGACGCTGTTGAATTTGACCTATTCGCAGTTCGAGCAGGTGCTTAACGCTGGAGAATATCACCACTTCGAAGTTCGAACTGCTGTTGAAACGGAGAGGTAAGTGTTTTTCGTTTGTTTTTATTCAAAACATGCCTCGAGTGCATTTGTTCATGGTTAGAGATAGTTGTGTGGAAAACACTATACAAAGTAGCACCATGGATGTGGGCCTACAACACTGGCCTAGCAAACATGTGCTCCTACATCGACATAATTGACGAGCTCCAGTTAAGCATTGAATAATTATAAAACGTCATGGTGCTTTTACTCATTTAAAGAACTAAACCGACGCGTATTTTCATTCGGTGGTCAGGTTTGCATTGAATGTGAGCACGAGGGACGCTAGCTTGTTGCGTTAGCTTTGCGGAGCTAACAGCTTGCACTTTTGTTATAGAACAACAGAATGCAAGTACCATGATAATTTCTGTCATTAATTTTTGTGTAAGACATGATGTTCACTGGTTAATTACATGATTCTTAAAGCAAAGGTTACTGTGAATGCAATTTTGGTAAGATTTTTGTAGTCACACTGCATAAATCTGTCTGTCTGTTGTTTAAACTTCAATATAAACTATTATGGTTGAAATCGTTAATTGGGATGGAGGGATTGATATTTTTTTAATTTATAATTTATTTTTCTTACACTGATATTGTTAAAACTCCATTTAGCCTATAGTATTAATAATTCTCAACACAAAACTGTCTTTTTTCTTTATAGAATAAACAATGCCTTCCCTGAGATGCAGGAAGTCCCCAAAGCAGGATACTATTGAACATGCAGTCAAGGGTCTGGACAAGACTGCAGAGTTAGAAGCGAAGTATATAAACTCATTTAAAGGTATGATGTTAACGCTTTTGCTAAGATATATTATTGTTTTCTGATAACCAAGCTGACATCGTTTTTTAAGTGGTTATTTTACATTAAGAGTGTCTTGACCTTTTCTTTTGTCAGTTTCAAGTTATTTCAGTGAGCGTGAAACCTGATGGTAGGAGTTCTATCTAAATTAAGGCTGTACTTGATGACGCCCTCCGGCATTTTTATACCACAATAGACCGGTGAACAAGTCCGATATTGATAGTCTAGTGTAAAGCACGTTATACGTCACAGAGATCACGTGACGCGATCCAATATGACTGTGTATACAGTGTATGTCATTGTTATGAAACTAAATAATCTTAAAGTTTTTTTTTTACGTAACCAGGTGCCATTGACATTTGTACTTTCAGTCCTAATACATACTGGCTAATGCAATGCTGGAAAATGAATTTTGGCTGGTCTGTTCCTTTAAAATCATAAAGAAGGGCTCTGCTCTATCCCTCACAAGAAGCAATGTTTCAAACCACCCTACATTAGTATAGTGGCCCAAATGAATATGATGACTCCTTATTTGTGTGCTTAAAAATATGACGAAGCTATCTTGATTTCCCTGTTAACTAGGTCGAGGAGTATTTACCAAGGCCCCTTTCAGGAAAGACGACTTTATTCTTTATTATGGAGTACAGAGGAAAATTGATAGATTCTGATAAATCTCAACGCAGGAAGATGGATGGAAGAGGCACTGTCTTTTTGTTTGACTTCCGCCGGCAAGAAAAAACTTGGAGGTGAGGCAAAGATTGAGATGTTATCTTATTTTTGTTTTTATTTAAAAAAATAAACACATACTCATCCCATAAGTGTTAGGGGAAAAATCATTCTCTAAGCAAAAATGTATACCGTATTTTCGCACCCAAAAGACGCGCCGTGTCAAAGGGCGCAACACCTGTTGAGGCCGCTATTTCTGTCTTTGTAACATATACTGGACGCACCGCCTGACAAGACGATAGCACAGCTGCTGTTAGCATAGCATGAACTTGGCAGAGCTGCCCACACTGACACAGCCGATAGCAGCCTACTATGCCCCAATAACATGAGCAATCACCCCATTGTTGCAGCAGACGCCAAGTCTCTATTGACAATAGCTGACAATGGCTCAGGCCAATATTAGGTGCATTGGCAATAGCCTACAAAGCAACGTCAGGGGAGGGACTTGGCTGCTCACCACACACAAAAAATAAAAAACTCATCATACAAGCAAACAATGAAACATAGAAATAAGATTAACACAAACATGTATCTCTCATGCCATCAATATACCCAAAAAAAATGAAAATAATACAAAAGCCACTCAGCCTTAGCTAATTCAAGCAATGCATTCTGGGAGCAGAGACCCACAATCCCATAGCTGTTTAGAGAGATTTGCATGGCTGTTTAAAGAGATGTGCTGTTATGCTTTGGACTTTTTGTCTGTTGTCTAAACCTGGGACGTTTCTTGCTTGCAATAACATAAATGATAAGACAGACTAAAACATTGTGGACAGCTGCCCTTTGTCCAGCTTTTTCCAACACCATCACCCAAACATTATAGTCAGATGGTGTATTTGTCACGGTCGATTGTAAGCATGGACAACTCACTCTTTGCCCAGCAGGGTGTGCTAACATGCACTTCCAACAGCTCGTTGATGACAAGGGCTGATGGACGTGAGTGGTACTTTGTCCATTTAATGGACGCATCGACTGACAGGGCGCTTTGTTTGCTTATGACTGCGAAAATACGGTGATTACTTTTATTCATGCGTTGAATCTGTACAAATGAAAATATAGACCATGAAGTCTCAAAGACAAGCTGTTAATAGGGTCTGATTCCAATAGAAATTTCTTGTATGATTTTATTTAGAAGATTTAAAAATTGTGGATTTCCTATTTTTATGTTTTGTGTACACAAGATTGTCTCAAAGATTAATTTCTGACATTGATTGAATAATTTTTTTTTTTTTTTTTTAAATCTATTTTAAGTGTTGATGCCGCTCAAGAAGATGGCAGTCTGGGAAGACTGGTTAATGATGACCACATGCACCCCAACTGTAAAATGAAGAAGAAGACAACAGAGGACAGACCACACCTCTGTCTGTTTGCGCTCCGAGACATTGATGTTGGCGAAGAAATAACTTAAGACTATGGACCAGCTGGCCTTGGAGAACACAGGTTTGTAAGATGCATCTTTAAGTACAATAACAGAGCCCACTTGTGGTGTTCTGGTGATGTAGTTTCCAATTAGTTTGGCAATCTAATAAATGTATGTTGAGGTTTCTATGGAAGTTGAACATGCTGACTGACTGGGGGAGTTCTCCATTGTCCACTATCTGTAATTCAAATTTGTGGGTCTGAGTCAAAGTTTGGCTCTTCAGGAACAACGAACTGGTCAGGGAGTGACAGTATTACAAAGTTCTGCGTTACTCTTTTCTGGGCGGTGGCCCTGTTAGGCCATCATATGCCATATTGCAAATATCCCCATTGTGGGACTAATTAAGGACATCTTTATGTTGTGGTTTCCCTACCAGAACCAGCACCAACCCTGTATATTCATGATATAAAACACTGTTTCAATTTGATATTTAGCCTTTCTATACTGTAAAAATAGAAGACCCCAGGCTTTCCTGCGCTCCCTTGCCCAATTGGTGGTGTTCAGGAGACAACCTGGGACTGAAATATCAGTCACAACCAGTGTTGTTTTCGTCACTGATGACTATGACGAAAATACTTCGTTAACGCCCCTTTTTTAATGACGATGACAAGCTAAACGAGGTTCTTTTATGACGAAAACATGACGTGATGTACATGAATTTTTTTCGTTGACGAGACAAAATTGTTAGCATGTGGTTCATAAATTATTTTATGTTGCTTTTAGTGAAATAAAGCCACAACAGTTGCCCAACAAAATGTTTTGCTTCTCTGCTTATTTTGGAGCAGTGAGCATTGATTCCACTGTTGCCACTTTTTTCTGTTTGTAATGAAGAATCCTTTGTAGTCCATCCAAAAGTCTTTGTTATTGGGTGGAAACCTTGAATGCCTTGTTTTAACTCAAATGGACTTAAACCCATCCATCCATCCATCCGTTATCTGTACCGCTTCTCCTCACTAGGGTCGCGGGGGGTGTTGGAGCCGATCCCAGCTGTCTTCGGCAGTAGGCGAGGTACACCCTTGAATTGGTGTCCAGCCAATCGCAGGGCATACATAGACGAACAACCATCCACGCTCACACTCATGCCTAGGGGCAATTAGAGTGTCCAAGCAACTTGCCATGCATGTTTTAAGAATATGGGAGGAAACCGAATTACCCAGAGGAAACCCACGCAGGAAGGCCGGAGCCAGAATCGTACCTACGACCTCAATATTGTGAGGCCATCCTGCTAACCAGTTGGGCCACCGTGCCGCTTGGACTAAAACCTTTGTGAATAAATTGACGAAAACTAGGGTAAAACTTTTTTTGCGTTTCCGTCGATTAAAACTGGACTAAAACCCTTTTTTTAGTTTTCGTTGACTAAAACTGGACTAAAACTATAACGAATTGGGATGACTAAATGTGATGTAAACAAATCAGCACTTTGTCCAAATGACTTGGACAAAATCTAAAATGCCTGCCAAAAACAACACTGGTCACAACACGTGTCTACAGAAGATTAATTGGCATGGGCGAAATTAATTAGTTTTATTTCATTCATGAGCTTATGTTTTGTTTTGGGTGGCTAAGGCTTAAAATGTGTAAAAATCTAATCCAACCTCAAATATAATTAATTCAATAAATTTATGATGCTACTAAAACATCGAAGCAGCCTCCTCCAGGCTTTACAGACTCAGAAATGGAGGTATGCGTATCGTGTACTCATCCTGTCGTGTCTCGAGATGTTAAAATTGCAGTTAGATAGACGTGTGCTGATTAGACAAGACTTCTAATATATCTGGTGTCACAGGATATTTGTCAGTGAATGTGTATGTCTGGTTTGAGGCTCACTCAGCTTTTTCAGAGTTTTGTGACGTTTTGGCAAAAGGCGTGGCTATTACGGTGCTGAAAAGTCCGATTGTACTTTGTGGCAACAAAAGCTCCGGCAACATGACTCAGATGATCCTATCTTCTCGAAGTTGTACACATTTGAGGATACTTCAGCCCTGAAGACATCTACCAACTTATTTTTCATCGTAGTAGTAGCGCCACCAACTGGTAAAAGCTAATACAAGTTATTTTCTTGGATGTTTTTCTCCGTGCAACTCAACAAGGTCACCCTCATATATGCTCGGAGGACTGTTTCGGCCATGAGGATGTCACAATACGAAATTCATCCTTTTTCGTGAAAAGTTGTGGGAGTGGCATTGCACTGTTTGGCAATAAAACAACGCTGATTATGAGGTTCTAAATATGAACGACAACTCGTGAAACTTGACACACACATCAGGCAGAGCAAATTTATCAATATTTTATACGTTAGTTGTGCAGCTTTTTTGAAATGGCTCGCCATGGCCCTCGAGAAATGTTCAAAAAAGCAGCCCTGGTTGAGTGTTTCACCTCGCTTTTTGTAAATTTTATGGAGTATAGTGAACCCTCGGTTATCGCGGTTAATGGGGACCGAGACCACCCGCGGAAACTGAAAATCCGCGAAGTAGCGGCGCACCTTCAAAAATGCTTAAAAGAAAATACAATATATATAATAAATATATATATATATATATATATATATACGGGGAGAGAGAGAGAGAGAGTGAAATTCATGTTATAACAAAAAAACCAAATTATTATTAAAACGTATTATTTTTTTATTCCCCAGCCATTCTTTTTGTATTTATTTAATTACTCCGACTTTTACCTGCTGGTACGCCGTCCGGTGTTCCCTGTGAAATGAAAGGTGGCATTCTTTAATTATTTATTTATTTATTCATTTATTCATTCATAACTGACAGCTTCGCGCTCCGTTCGTGTCCGGGCGGAAGAGGTGTTCCAATTCGGCTTAACTGTGACACACGCCCGCCCTCCTCCCCCGGAGCTTCCATTCGGTTAAACTTAGGGGCCGCTTGGCACCGCCCGTGCCCGGGGAAGGTGCTCCTCTTCGGCTTACTGTGACGCGAGCATGCCCGCCTCCTCCGGAGCTTCCATTCGGTTAAACTTAGGGGCCGCTTGGAACCGCCCGTGCCCGGCAAAGGTGCTCCTCTTCGGCTTACTGTGACGCGAGCATGCCCTCCTCCTCCGGAGCTTCCATTTGGTTAAACTTAGGGGCCGCTTGGAACCGCCCGTGCCTGGGGAAGGTGCTCCTCTTCGGCTTACTGTGACGCGAGCATGCCCTCCTCCTCCGGAGCTTCCATTCGGTTAAACTTAGGGGCCGCTTGGCACCGCCCGTGCCCGGGGACGGTGCTCCTCTACGGCTTAACTGCCACGCACGCCGGCCGGAGCCCTGGTACGGTCCGAACCGTGCGAAACGTCGCCACCGATCGTGTCCGGGGGAACGTGCTCTTCTTCGTCCACTCTCCTCTTCGCCCACGCTCTTCTTCGGCGCACGCCGGCCGTCTAACCGCTCCAGCGCCCGTCGTGCCGCTCGGCGAAACTACAATGCCCCCGAATATTTTTTATACCCGCGAAGCACTGAACCCGCGAAAGGTGAACCGCGAAGTAGCGAGGGTTCACTGTATGTATAAGACCAAGACCTACAAAAAAGTCTCTTGGAGCAATGAGCTAGGTTTTACAGGAAGTCGGCCATTTTGAATTTACTTAAAAGGAGCGGGTCACCACAATGGACTTTGTGTAGAAATTATTATTGGGGCCCGAGCAGCGACCGCGGCGAGGTCCCTATTGTTTATGTAGAAATTATTATTAGGGCCCGAGCAGCGACCGCTACGAGGTCCCCATTGTTTTTGTGGAAATTATTATTATTATTATTATTAGGGCCCGAGCAGTGACCGCTGCGAGGTCCCTATTGTTTTTCTAGAAATTGTTATTAGGGCCCGAGCTGCGACGGCTGCGAGGTCCCTATTGTTTTTGTAGAAAATATTATTACTTTTATTATTATTATTATTATTATTATTAGGGCCTGAGCAGCGACCGCTGCGAAGTCCCTGTTGTTTTTGTAGAAATTATTATTATTATTATTTTTCCGATTTGTACGATCGCATTTTTGACCCCGAAACATGCACAAAAACTCACCAAACTTGGCAGTCTCATCGGGCATGGCGAGAAATTTGATATTTTAACGTCTAATATGAACAGGAAGTGAGTTATGAATTTTTGAAAGTCCGACTTTTGCCCTTTTTTGCATGTTTACAGGGGTCATTCTTTTGCACCATGATCCTAAAGGCTTCATCTGATTGCCTTAAAATTCTGTCTGTAGCATCTTAAGACCTGGGACAAACACTGGGGCTAAAATCTTTTGTTTCCGAAATACTATATGACGGGGCGGGGCTTCAAAGTTTTCACTTAAGATTTCCTTCGCCGCAATGGACAAAATGCTTAATAACTCTCCTGCACATGCTGCTAAAAATCCAAAACTTCACATGTACATAAAGAGTCGGTACCTGAAGACATCTATATGTTTATATTCTGTTATACACCTTGCGCCAATCAATATCATTTTTTACATTTTGACGTACTGCACGGTGCCTTTTAACGAATCCGATTGAAAATTGGCTAGAAAAGACTCAAGACATTGATCTTACTCTATCCCTATTTTTGTGACTTTCCTTCGAAGGGCGTGGCTATTGCGGTGCCGCAGAGTCTGATTATTCTCCGTGGCAACAAAAGTTCCTGCAAAATGATTCAGATGATCCATCTTCTCGAAATTTTTCACATTTGAGGATATTCAGGCCCTGAAGACGGCTGCCAACTTATTTTTGATCGGATGAGTGTTTAGGCCTTGAGGATGTCACAATACGAAAGTCTTTCGCCTTCTTCAGAGTGTCACATGATGGTGTCTTGTGGCCCGTCTTTATCAGCTGATGTTCCATGAGGGCGTGACTTACCTGTCACAAGAATGAAGGCAAGTCACGCCCCCCGCTGTCCGTTCACTCCGCCAAGATGCTGCTCCAGGTGGTAGAGAGGATGAAGGCTCCCTTGTCTCTGTTCATGGTTTTTATGCCTCGCTTGCAGATCTCAATGGCCTCTCTGATCCAGCGCTGTTGTTTGTTCTCTTCGGTGCGGATGACCCTGCCCTTCTCCCGGTCCATGATGTGGTTTTCCCTTTTGCAGTGGTCAGTGATTGCTGATTTGTAATGTTCATGTTGTGCTTGTTCTTTTACTGCTCTGATTTTTCATTTTTTTGACAGGTAAGTCACACCCTCATGGAACATCAGCTGATAAAGACGGGTCTCAAGACACCATCATGCGACACTCTGAAGAAGGCGAAAGACTCGCCGAAACATGTCAGGTAAAAAATTAACCTAAAACATAATTGTCTGCTTTTAATGAATCAGTCAAATATCAATAATAAGAAGACAAAATGAACCTAATACAAATAAATGAATGCTTAATAACGCCCCTGCACATGCTCCTAAAAATCCAAACCTTCACCTGTAAATAAAACGTCCCGACCTGAAGACATCTTAATGTTATTATTTTGTTATACACACAGCGCCGCCAAGTGGAATCAAAAATTTGTTTTTATTTTAATTTTCACGTACTGCACGGTGCCCTTTTGACGAATCCGACTGAAAATTAGTCAGAAAAGACTCAAGACAATGATCTTACTCTGTGCCGAATTTTGTGACGTTTTGGCAAAAGGCGTGGCTATTATGGTGCTGAAAAATCCGATTGTACTTTGTGGCAACAAAAGCTCCGGCAACATGACTCAGATGATCCTATCTTCTCGAAGTTGTACACATTTGAGGATACTTCAGCCCTGAAGACATCTACCAACTTATTTTTCATCGTAGTAGTAGCGCCACCAACTGGTAAAAGCTAATACAAGTTATTTTCTTGGATGTTTTTCTCCGTGCAACTCAACAAGGTCGCCCTCATATATGCTCGGATGACTGTTTCGGCCATGAGGATGTCACAATACGAAATTCATCCTTTTTCGTGAAAAGTTGTGGGAGTGGCATTGCACTGTTCGGCAATAAAACGCTGATTATGAGGTTCTAAATATGAACGACAACTCGTGAAACTTTACACACACATCAGGCAGAGCAAATTTATCAATATTTTATACGTTAGTTGTGCAGCTTTTTTGAAATGGCTCGCCATGGCCCTCGAGAAAAGTTAAAAAAAGAATAGAATAGAAATAGAAATCCCTTTATTGTCATTGTACTCAAGTGTGCAACGAGATTAGAGGGCTCCCCTCTCCAGTGCAATACAACAATAATACAGACAATATATAAATTAGATAAATAAATAAGACAGTGCAATGGAATTCAGTACTGAATAGGGCATATAGAAACACATCACAATGCTGTTTTGCAAGGTTAGGGTGGTCTCGTGTGTGTGTGAGAGTTCAGTATGGAGATGGCTCTCGGAAAGAAACTGTTTCTCAGTCTATTGGTCCTTGATTTGATGCATCTGTAGCGCCTGCCAGAGGGCAACAGGTCGAACAGGTGTGAGTTTGGGTGGGTATTGTCTTTGACGATGTTGAGAGCCCTTCTGAGGCACCGGGCGGTGTAGATGTCCGACAGCGAGGGGAGAGGGCAGCCAATAATCCTTTGCGCTGTTTTGACTGTCCTCTGGAGCCTCACTCTGTCCGCCTCAGTGCAGCCGCTGTACCAGGTGGAGACACAGTACGTCAGCAGGCTCTCGATGGACGAGTGGTAGAAGGCCAGCAGCAGCTTCCTGTCCAGGTTGAATTTCCTGAGGACTCTCAGGAAGTGCAGACGTTGGCGGACCTTCTTTACCACTGCTGTGGTGTTGTGACTCCAAGAAAGGTCATCGGAGATCTGTACTCCCAGGAACTTGAACGTGTGGACCCTCTCCACACACACGCCTTCGATGCAGAGGGGGGGCGGCAGCGTCTTGTTCCTCCTGAAGTCGACGACAATCTCCTTTGTTTTAGCAGAGTTAAGGTGCAGTCTGTTGTCCTTGCACCAAGTTGTCAGTCTCCCTACCTCCTCTCTGTAGGCTGTCTCGTCACCTTCCGAGATCAGACCGACCACTGTCGTGTCGTCAGCAAACTTGACGATGGTGTTGTTGCCGTGGGCCGGGCTGCAGTCGTAGGTGTAGAGGGCGTACAGGAGAGGGCTCAGCACGCATCCTTGGGGGGAACCGGTGCTCAGCATGAGGGTGGAGGACGTGTAGGGGCCGAGCAACACAGTCTGGGGTCTGTTGGTCAGAAAGTCCTTAATCCAGATGCGTGTGAGGGCAGGGAGGCCGAGAGTGTCCAGTTTGGCGACGAGGATGTCTGGGATGATCGTGTTGAATGCCGAGCTGTAGTCCACCAAGAGCATCCTTGCATAGCTCCGCTGTTGTTCCAGGTGGCCCAGCACAACATGCAGAGCAGCCCTGGTTGAGTGTTTCACCTCGCTTTTTGTAAATTTTATGGAGTACAGTGAACCCTCGGTTATCGCGGTTAATGGGGACCGAGACCACCCGCGAAAACTGAAAATCCGCGAAGTAGCGGCGCACCTTCAAAAATGCTTAAAAAAAAATACAATATATATAATAAATATATAATATAATATATAATAAATATATAAATATATATATATATATATATATATATACGGGGAGAGAGAGAGTGAAATTCATGTTATAACAAAAAAAACAAATTATTATTAAAACGTATTATTTTTTTATTCCCCAGCCATTCTTTTTGTATTTATTTAATTACTCAGACTTTTACCTGCTGGTACGCCGTCTGGTGTGCCCTGTGAAATGAAAGGTGCCATTCTTTATTTATTTATTTATTTATTCATTTATTCATTCATAACTGACAGCTTCGCGCTCCGCTCGTGCCCGGGCGGAAGAGGTGCTCCAATTCGGCTTAACTGTGACACACGCCCACCCTCCTCCCCCGGAGCTTCCATTCGGTTAAACTTAGGGGCCGCTTGGCACCGCCCGTGCCCGGGAAAGGTGCTCCTCTTCGGCTTACTGTGTCGCGAGCATGCCCTCCTCCTCCGGAGCTTCCATTCGGTTAAACTTAGGGGCCGCTTGGAACCGCCCGTGCCCGGGGAAGGTGCTCCTCTTCGGCTTACTGTGACGCGAGCATGCCCTCCTCCTCCGGAGCTTCCATTCGGTTAAACTTAGGGGCCGCTTGGCACCGCCCGCGCCCGGGGAAGGTGCTCCTCTACGGCTTAACTGCCACGCACGCCGGCCGGAGCTCTGGTACGGTCCGAACCGCGCGAAACGTCGCCACCGATCGTGTCCGGGGGAACGTGCTCTTCTTCGTCCACTCTTCTCTTCGCCCACGCTCTTCTTCGGCGCACGCCGGCCGTCTAACCGCTCCAGCGCCCCGTCGTGCCGCTCGGCGAAACTACAATGCCCCCGAATATTTTTTATACCCGCGAAGCACTGAACCCGCGAAAGGTGAACCGCGAAGTAGCGAGGGTTCACTGTATGTATAAGACCAAGACCTACAAAAAAGTCTCTTGGAGCAATGAGCTCGGTTTTACAGGAAGTCGGCCATTTTGAATTTATTAAAAGGGGGCGGGTCACCACAATGGACTTTGTGTAGAAATTATTATTGGGGCCCGAGCAGCGACCGCGGCGAGGTCCCTATTGTTTATGTAGAAATTATTATTAGGGCCCGAGCAGCGACCGCTACGAGGTCCCCATTGTTTTTGTGGAAATTTTTATTATTATTATTATTATTAGGGCCCGAGCAGTGACCGCTGCGAGGTCCCTATTGTTTTTCTAGAAATTGTTATTAGGGCCCGAGCTACGACGGCTGCGAGGTCCCTATTGTTTTTGTAGAAAATATTATTACTTTTATTATTATTATTATTATTATTATTAGGGCCTGAGCAGCGACCGCTGCGAAGTCCCTGTTGTTTTTGTAGAAATTATTATTATTATTATTTTTCCGATTGTACGATTGCATTTTTGACCCCCGAAACATGCACAAAAACTCACCAAACTTGGCAGTCTCATCGGGCATGGCGAGAAATTTGATATTTTAACGTCTAATATGAACAGGAAGTGAGTTATGAATTTTTGAAAGTCCGACTTTTGCCCTTTTTTGCATGTTTACAGGGGTCATTCTTTTGCACCCTGATCCTAAAGGCTTCATCTGATTGCCTTAAAATTCTGTCTGTAGCATCTTAAGACCTGGGACAAACACTGGGGCTAAAATCTTTTGTTTCCGAAATACTATATGACGGGGGCGGGGCTTCAAAGTTTTCACTTAAGATTTCCTTCGCCGCAATGGACAAAATGCTTAATAACTCTCCTGCACATGCTGCTAAAAATCCAAAACTTCACATATACATAAAGAGTCGGTACCTGAAGACATCTATATGTTTATATTCTGTTATACACCTTGCGCCAATCAATATCATTTTTTACATTTTGACGTACTGCACGGTGCCCTTTTAACGAATCCGATTGAAAATTGGCTAGAAAAGACTCAAGACATTGATCTTACTCTATCCCTATTTTTGTGACTTTCCTTCGAAGGGCGTGGCTATTGCGGTGCCGCACAGTCTGATTATTCTCCGTGGCAACAAAAGTTCCTGCAAAATGATTCAGATGATCCATCTTCTCGAAATTTTTCACATTTGAGGATATTCAGGCCCTGAAGACGGCTGCCAACTTATTTTTGATCGCAGTGGTAGCGCCACCAACTGGTTAAAACAAATACAAATTATTTTCGTTGATGTTTTTCTCCGGGCAGGTTAACAAAATCTACCTTATATTTGCTCGGATGAGTGTTTAGGCCTTGAGGATGTCACAATACGAAAGTCTTTCGCCTTCTTCAGAGTGTCACATGATGGTGTCTTGTGACCCGTCTTTATCAGCTGATGTTCCATGAGGGCGTGACTTACCTGTCACAAGAATGAAGGCAAGTCACGCCCCCCGCTGTCCGTTCACTCCGCCAAGATGCTGCTCCAGGTGGTAGAGAGGATGAAGGCTCCCTTGTCTCTGTTCATGGTTTTTATGCCTCGCTTGCAGATCTCAATGGCCTCTCTGATCCAGCGCTGTTGTTTGTTCTCTTCGGTGCGGATGACCCTGCCCTTCTCCCGGTCCATGATGTGGTTTTCCCTTTTGCAGTGGTCAGTGATTGCTGATTTGTAATGTTCATGTTGTGCTTGTTCTTTTACTGCTATGATTTTTCATTTTTTTGACAGGTAATTCACATCCTCATGGAACATCAGCTGATAAAGACGGGTCTCAAGACACCATCATGCGACACTCTGAAGAAGGTGAAAGACTCGCCGAAACATGTCAGGTAAAAAATTTACCTAAAACATAATTGTCTGCTTTTAATGAATCTGTCAAATATCAATAATAAGAAGACAAAATGAACCTAATACAAATAAATGAATGCTTAATAACTCCCCTGCACATGCTCCTAAAAATCCAAACCTTCACCTGTAAATAAAATGTCCCGACCTGAAGACATCTTAATGTTATTATTTTGTTATACACACAGCGCCGCCAAGTGGAATAAAAAATTTGTTTTTATTTTAATTTTCACGTACTGCACGGTGCCCTTTTGACGAATCCGACTGAAAATTAGTCAGAAAAGACTCAAGACAATGATCTTACTCTCTGCCGAGTTTTGTGACGTTTTGGCAAAAGGCGTGGCTATTACGGTGCTGAAAAGTCCGATTGTACTTTGTGGCAACAAAAGCTCCGGCAACATGACTGAGATGATCCTATCTTCTCGAAGTTGTACACATTTGAGGATACTTCAACCCTGAAGACATCTACCAACTTATTTTTCATCGTAGTAGTAGCGCCACCAACTGGTAAAAGCTAATACAAGTTATTTTCTTGGATGTTTTTCTCCGTGCAACTCAACAAGGTCGCCCTCATATATGCTCGGAGGACTGTTTCGTCCATGAGGATGTCACAATACGAAATTCATCCTTTTTCGTGAAAAGTTGTGGGAGTGGCATTGCACTGTCCGGCAATAAAACAACGCTGATTATGAGGTTCTAAATATGAAGGACAACTCGTGAAACTTGACACACACATCAGGCAGAGCAAATTTATCAATATTTTATACGTTAGTTGTGCAGCTTTTTTTAAATGGCTCGCCATGGCCCTCGAGAAATGTTCAAAAAAGCAGCCCTGGTTGAGTGTTTCACCTCGCTTTTTGTAAATTTTATGGAGTACAGTGAACCCTCGGTTGTCGCGGTTAATGGGGACCGAGACCACCCGCGGAAACTGAAAATCCGCGAAGTAGCGGCGCACCTTCAAAAATGCTTAAAAAAAAATACAATATATATAATAAATATATATATATATATAGATATATATATAGATATATATATATATATATACAGAGAGAGAGAGAGAGTGAAATTCATGTTATAACAAAAAAAACAAATTATTATTAAAACGTATTATTTTTTTATTCCCCAGCCATTCTTTTTGTATTTATTTAATTACTCCGACTATTACCTGCTGGTACGCCGTCCGGTGTGCCCTGTGAAATGAAAGGTGGCATTCTTTATTTATTTATTTATTTATTCATTTATTCATTCATAACTGACAGCTTCGCGCTCCGTTCGTGCCCGGGCGGAAGAGGTGTTCCAATTCGGCTTAACTGTGACACACGCCCGCCCTCCTCCCCCGGAGCTTCCATTCGGTTAAACTTAGGGGCCGCTTGGCACCGCCCGTGCCCGGGGAAGGTGCTCCTCTTCGGCTTACTGTGACGCGAGCATGCCCGCCTCCTCCGGAGCTTCCATTCGGTTAAACTTAGGGGCCGCTTGGAACCGCCCGTGCCCGGCGAAGGTGCTCCTCTTCGGCTTACTGTGACGCGAGCATGCCCTCCTCCTCCGGAGCTTCCATTTGGTTAAACTTAGGGGCCGCTTGGAACCGCCCGTGCCCGGGGAAGGTGCTCCTCTTCGGCTTACTGTGACGCGAGCATGCCCTCCTCCTCCGGAGCTTCCATTCGGTTAAACTTAGGGGCCGCTTGGCACCGCCCGTGCCCGGGGAAGGTGCTCCTCTACGGCTTAACTGCCACGCACGCCGGCCGGAGCTCTGGTACGGTCCGAACCGCGCGAAACGTCGCCACCGATCGTGTCCGGGGGAACGTGCTCTTCTTCGTCCACTCTCCTCTTCGCCCACGCTCTTCTTCGGCGCACGCCGGCCGTCTAACCGCTCCAGCGCCCGTCGTGCCGCTCGGCGAAACTACAATGCCCCCAAATATTTTTTATACCCGCGAAGCACTGAACCCGCGAAAGGTGAACCGCGAAGTAGCGAGGGTTCACTGTATGTATAAGACCAAGACCTACAAAAAAAGTCTCTTGGAGCAATGAGCTAGGTTTTACAGGAAGTCGGCCATTTTGAATTTACTTAAAAGGGGCGGGTCACCACAATGGACTTTGTGTAGAAATTATTATTGGGGCCCGAGCAGCGACCGCGGCGAGGTCCCTATTGTTTATGTAGAAATTATTATTAGGGCCCGAGCAGCGACCGCTACGAGGTCCCCATTGTTTTTGTGGAAATTATTATTATTATTATTATTAGGGCCCGAGCAGTGACCGCTGCGAGGTCCCTATTGTTTTTCTAAAAATTGTTATTAGGGCCCGAGCTGCGACGGCTGCGAGGTCCCTATTGTTTTTGTAGAAAATATTAATACTTTTATTATTATTATTATTATTATTATTAGGGCCTGAGCAGCGACCGCTGCGAAGTCCCTGTTGTTTTTGTAGAAATTATTATTATTATTATTTTTCCGATTGTTCGATTGCATTTTTGACCCCCGAAACATGCACAAAAATTCACCAAACTTGGCAGTCTCATCGGGCATGGCGAAAAATGTGATATTTTAACGTCTAATATGAAAAGGAAGTGAGTTATGAATTTTTGAAAGTCCGACTTTTGCCCTTTTTTGCATGTTTACAGGGGTCATTCTTTTGCACCCTGATCCTAAAGGCTTCATCTGATTGCCTTAAAATTCTGTCTGTAGCATCTTAAGACCTGGGACAAACACTGGGGCTAAAATTTTTTGTTTCCGAAATACTATATGACGGGGGCGGGGCTTCGAAGTTTTCACTTAAGATTTCCTTCGCCGCAATGGACAAAATGCTTAATAACTCTCTTGCACATGCTGCTAAAAATCCAAAACTTCACATGTACATCAAGAGTCGGTACCTGAAGACATCTATATGTTTATATTCTGTTATACACCTTGCGCCAATCAATATCATTTTTTACATTTTGACGTCCTGCACGGTGCCCTTTTAACGAATCCGATTGAAAATTGGCTAGAAAAGACTCAAGACATTGATCTTACTCTTTCCCTATTTTTGTGACTTTCCTTCGAAGGGCGTGGCTATTACGGTGCCGCAGAGTCTGATTATTCTCCGTGGCAACAAAAGTTCCTGCAAAATGATTCAGATGATCCATCTTCTCGAAATTTTTCACATTTGAGGATATTCAGGCCCTGAAGACGGCTGCCAACTTATTTTTGATCGGATGAGTGTTTAGGCCTTGAGGATGTCACAATACGAAAGTCTTTCGCCTTCTTCAGAGTGTCACATGATGGTGCCTTGTGGCCCGTCTTTATCAGATGATGTTCCATGAGGGCGTGACTTACCTGTCACAAGAATGAAGGCAAGTCACGCCCCCCGCTGTCCGTTCACTCCGCCAAGATGCTGCTCCAGGTGGTAGAGAGGATGAAGGCTCCCTTGTCTCTGTTCATGGTTTTTATGCCTCGCTTGCAGATCTTAATGGCCTCTCTGATCCAGCGCTGTTGTTTGTTCTCTTCGGTGCGGATGACTTTGCCCTTCTCCCGGTCCATGATGTGGTTTTCCCTTTTGCAGTGGTCAGTGATTGCTGATTTGTAATGTTCATGTTGTGCTTGTTCTTTTACTGCTCTGATTTTTCATTTTTTTGACAGGTAAGTCACACCCTCATGGAACATCAGCTGATAAAGACGGGTCTCAAGACACCATCATGCGACACTCTGAAGAAGGCGAAAGACTCGCCGAAACATGTCAGGTAAAAAATTAACCTAAAACATAATTGTCTGCTTTTAATGAATCAGTCAAATATCAATAATAAGAAGACAAAATGAACCTAATACAAATAAATGAATGCTTAATAACGCCCCTGCACATGCTCCTAAAAATCCAAACCTTCACCTGTAAATAAAACGTCCCGACCTGAAGACATCTTAATGTTATTATTTTGTTATACACACAGCGCCGCCAAGTGGAATCAAAAATTTGTTTTTATTTTAATTTTCACGTACTGCACGGTGCCCTTTTGACGAATCCGACTGAAAATTAGTCAGAAAAGACTCAAGACAATGATCTTACTCTGTGCCGAATTTTGTGACGTTTTGGCAAAAGGCGTGGCTATTACGGTGCTGAAAAATCCGATTGTACTTTGTGGCAACAAAAGCTCCGGCAACATGACTCAGATGATCCTATCTTCTCGAAGTTGTACACATTTGAGGATACTTCAGCCCTGAAGACATCTACCAACTTATTTTTCATCGTAGTAGTAGCGCCACCAACTGGTAAAAGCTAATACAAGTTATTTTCTTGGATGTTTTTCTCCGTGCAACTCAACAAGGTCGCCCTCATATATGCTCGGATGACTGTTTCGGCCATGAGGATGTCACAATACGAAATTCATCCTTTTTCGTGAAAAGTTGTGGGAGTGGCATTGCACTGTTCGGCAATAAAACAACGCTGATTATGAGGTTCTAAATATGAACGACAACTCGTGAAACTTTACACACACATCAGGCAGAGCAAATTTATCAATATTTTATACGTTAGTTGTGCAGCTTTTTTGAAATGGCTCGCCATGGCCCTCGAGAAAAGTTAAAAAAAGAATAGAATAGAAATAGAAATCCCTTTATTGTCATTGTACTCAAGTGTGCAACGAGATTAGAGGGCTCCCCTCTCCAGTGCAATACAACAATAATACAGACAATATATAAATTAGATAAATAAATAAGACAGTGCAATGGAATTCAGTACTGAATAGGGCATATAGAAACGCATCACAATGCTGTTTTGCAAGGTTAGGGTGGTCTCGTGTGTGTGTGAGAGTTCAGTATGGAGATGGCTCTCGGAAAGAAACTGTTTCTCAGTCTATTGGTCCTTGATTTGATGCATCTGTAGCGCCTGCCAGAGGGCAACAGGTCGAACAGGTGTGAGTTTGGGTGGGTATTGTCTTTGACGATGTTGAGAGCCCTTCTGAGGCACCGGGCGGTGTAGATGTCCGACAGCGAGGGGAGAGGGCAGCCAATAATCCTTTGCGCTGTTTTGACTGTCCTCTGGAGCCTCACTCTGTCCGCCTCAGTGCAGCCGCTGTACCAGGTGGAGACACAGTACGTCAGCAGGCTCTCGATGGACGAGTGGTAGAAGGCCAGCAGCAGCTTCCTGTCCAGGTTGAATTTCCTGAGGACTCTCAGGAAGTGCAGACGTTGGCGGACCTTCTTTACCACTGCTGTGGTGTTGTGACTCCAAGAAAGGTCATCAGAGATCTGTACTCCCAGGAACTTGAACGTGTGGACCCTCTCCACACACACGCCTTCGATGCAGAGGGGGGGCGGCAGCGTCTTGTTCCTCCTGAAGTCGACGACAATCTCCTTTGTTTTAGCAGAGTTAAGGTGCAGTCTGTTGTCCTTGCACCAAGTTGTCAGTCTCCCTACCTCCTCTCTGTAGGCTGTCTCGTCACCTTCCGAGATCAGACCGACCACTGTCGTGTCGTCAGCAAACTTGACGATGGTGTTGTTGCCGTGGGCCGGGCTGCAGTCGTAGGTGTAGAGGGCGTACAGGAGAGGGCTCAGCACGCATCCTTGGGGGGAACCGGTGCTCAGCATGAGGGTGGAGGACGTGTAGGGGCCGAGCAACACAGTCTGGGGTCTGTTGGTCAGAAAGTCCTTAATCCAGATGCGTGTGAGGGCAGGGAGGCCGAGAGTGTCCAGTTTGGCGACGAGGATGTCTGGGATGATCGTGTTGAATGCCGAGCTGTAGTCCACAAAGAGCATCCCTGCATAGCTCCGCTGTTGTTCCAGGTGGCCCAGCACAACATGCAGAGCAGCCCTGGTTGAGTGTTTCACCTCGCTTTTTGTAAATTTTATGGAGTACAGTGAACCCTCGGTTATCGCGGTTAATGGGGACCGAGACCACCCGCGAAAACTGAAAATCCGCGAAGTAGCGGCGCACCTTCAAAAATGCTTAAAAAAAAAATACAATATATATAATAAATATATAAATATATATATATATATATATATATATATATATATACGGGGAGAGAGAGAGTGAAATTCATGTTATAACAAAAAAAACAAATTATTATTAAAACGTATTATTTTTTTATTCCCCAGCCATTCTTTTTGTATTTATTTAATTACTCAGACTTTTACCTGCTGGTACGCCGTCTGGTGTGCCCTGTGAAATGAAAGGTGCCATTCTTTATTTATTTATTTATTTATTCATTTATTCATTCATAACTGACAGCTTCGCGCTCCGCTCGTGCCCGGGCGGAAGAGGTGCTCCAATTCGGCTTAACTGTGACACACGCCCACCCTCCTCCCCCGGAGCTTCCATTCGGTTAAACTTAGGGGCCGCTTGGCACCGCCCGTGCCCGGGAAAGGTGCTCCTCTTCGGCTTACTGTGTCGCGAGCATGCCCTCCTCCTCCGGAGCTTCCATTCGGTTAAACTTAGGGGCCGCTTGGAACCGCCCGTGCCCGGGGAAGGTGCTCCTCTTCGGCTTACTGTGACGCGAGCATGCCCTCCTCCTCCGGAGCTTCCATTCGGTTAAACTTAGGGGCCGCTTGGCACCGCCCGCGCCCGGGGAAGGTGCTCCTCTACGGCTTAACTGCCACGCACGCCGGCCGGAGCTCTGGTACGGTCCGAACCGCGCGAAACGTCGCCACCGATCGTGTCCGGGGGAACGTGCTCTTCTTCGTCCACTCTTCTCTTCGCCCACGCTCTTCTTCGGCGCACGCCGGCCGTCTAACCGCTCCAGCGCCCCGTCGTGCCGCTCGGCGAAACTACAATGCCCCCGAATATTTTTTATACCCGCGAAGCACTGAACCCGCGAAAGGTGAACCGCGAAGTAGCGAGGGTTCACTGTATGTATAAGACCAAGACCTACAAAAAAGTCTCTTGGAGCAATGAGCTCGGTTTTACAGGAAGTCGGCCATTTTGAATTTATTAAAAGGGGGCGGGTCACCACAATGGACTTTGTGTAGAAATTATTATTGGGGCCCGAGCAGCGACCGCGGCGAGGTCCCTATTGTTTATGTAGAAATTATTATTAGGGCCCGAGCAGCGACCGCTACGAGGTCCCCATTGTTTTTGTGGAAATTTTTATTATTATTATTATTATTAGGGCCCGAGCAGTGACCGCTGCGAGGTCCCTATTGTTTTTCTAGAAATTGTTATTAGGGCCCGAGCTACGACGGCTGCGAGGTCCCTATTGTTTTTGTAGAAAATATTATTACTTTTATTATTATTATTATTATTATTATTAGGGCCTGAGCAGCGACCGCTGCGAAGTCCCTGTTGTTTTTGTAGAAATTATTATTATTATTATTTTTCCGATTGTACGATTGCATTTTTGACCCCCGAAACATGCACAAAAACTCACCAAACTTGGCAGTCTCATCGGGCATGGCGAGAAATTTGATATTTTAACGTCTAATATGAACAGGAAGTGAGTTATGAATTTTTGAAAGTCCGACTTTTGCCCTTTTTTGCATGTTTACAGGGGTCATTCTTTTGCACCCTGATCCTAAAGGCTTCATCTGATTGCCTTAAAATTCTGTCTGTAGCATCTTAAGACCTGGGACAAACACTGGGGCTAAAATCTTTTGTTTCCGAAATACTATATGACGGGGGCGGGGCTTCAAAGTTTTCACTTAAGATTTCCTTCGCCGCAATGGACAAAATGCTTAATAACTCTCCTGCACATGCTGCTAAAAATCCAAAACTTCACATATACATAAAGAGTCGGTACCTGAAGACATCTATATGTTTATATTCTGTTATACACCTTGCGCCAATCAATATCATTTTTTACATTTTGACGTACTGCACGGTGCCCTTTTAACGAATCCGATTGAAAATTGGCTAGAAAAGACTCAAGACATTGATCTTACTCTATCCCTATTTTTGTGACTTTCCTTCGAAGGGCGTGGCTATTGCGGTGCCGCACAGTCTGATTATTCTCCGTGGCAACAAAAGTTCCTGCAAAATGATTCAGATGATCCATCTTCTCGAAATTTTTCACATTTGAGGATATTCAGGCCCTGAAGACGGCTGCCAACTTATTTTTGATCGCAGTGGTAGCGCCACCAACTGGTTAAAACAAATACAAATTATTTTCGTTGATGTTTTTCTCCGGGCAGGTTAACAAAATCTACCTTATATTTGCTCGGATGAGTGTTTAGGCCTTGAGGATGTCACAATACGAAAGTCTTTCGCCTTCTTCAGAGTGTCACATGATGGTGTCTTGTGACCCGTCTTTATCAGCTGATGTTCCATGAGGGCGTGACTTACCTGTCACAAGAATGAAGGCAAGTCACGCCCCCCGCTGTCCGTTCACTCCGCCAAGATGCTGCTCCAGGTGGTAGAGAGGATGAAGGCTCCCTTGTCTCTGTTCATGGTTTTTATGCCTCGCTTGCAGATCTCAATGGCCTCTCTGATCCAGCGCTGTTGTTTGTTCTCTTCGGTGCGGATGACCCTGCCCTTCTCCCGGTCCATGATGTGGTTTTCCCTTTTGCAGTGGTCAGTGATTGCTGATTTGTAATGTTCATGTTGTGCTTGTTCTTTTACTGCTATGATTTTTCATTTTTTTGACAGGTAATTCACATCCTCATGGAACATCAGCTGATAAAGACGGGTCTCAAGACACCATCATGCGACACTCTGAAGAAGGTGAAAGACTCGCCGAAACATGTCAGGTAAAAAATTTACCTAAAACATAATTGTCTGCTTTTAATGAATCTGTCAAATATCAATAATAAGAAGACAAAATGAACCTAATACAAATAAATGAATGCTTAATAACTCCCCTGCACATGCTCCTAAAAATCCAAACCTTCACCTGTAAATAAAATGTCCCGACCTGAAGACATCTTAATGTTATTATTTTGTTATACACACAGCGCCGCCAAGTGGAATAAAAAATTTGTTTTTATTTTAATTTTCACGTACTGCACGGTGCCCTTTTGACGAATCCGACTGAAAATTAGTCAGAAAAGACTCAAGACAATGATCTTACTCTCTGCCGAGTTTTGTGACGTTTTGGCAAAAGGCGTGGCTATTACGGTGCTGAAAAGTCCGATTGTACTTTGTGGCAACAAAAGCTCCGGCAACATGACTGAGATGATCCTATCTTCTCGAAGTTGTACACATTTGAGGATACTTCAACCCTGAAGACATCTACCAACTTATTTTTCATCGTAGTAGTAGCGCCACCAACTGGTAAAAGCTAATACAAGTTATTTTCTTGGATGTTTTTCTCCGTGCAACTCAACAAGGTCGCCCTCATATATGCTCGGAGGACTGTTTCGTCCATGAGGATGTCACAATACGAAATTCATCCTTTTTCGTGAAAAGTTGTGGGAGTGGCATTGCACTGTCCGGCAATAAAACAACGCTGATTATGAGGTTCTAAATATGAAGGACAACTCGTGAAACTTGACACACACATCAGGCAGAGCAAATTTATCAATATTTTATACGTTAGTTGTGCAGCTTTTTTTAAATGGCTCGCCATGGCCCTCGAGAAATGTTCAAAAAAGCAGCCCTGGTTGAGTGTTTCACCTCGCTTTTTGTAAATTTTATGGAGTACAGTGAACCCTCGGTTGTCGCGGTTAATGGGGACCGAGACCACCCGCGGAAACTGAAAATCCGCGAAGTAGCGGCGCACCTTCAAAAATGCTTAAAAAAAAATACAATATATATAATAAATATATATATATATAGATATATATATAGATATATAGATATATATATACAGAGAGAGAGAGAGAGTGAAATTCATGTTATAACAAAAAAAACAAATTATTATTAAAACGTATTATTTTTTTATTCCCCAGCCATTCTTTTTGTATTTATTTAATTACTCCGACTATTACCTGCTGGTACGCCGTCCGGTGTGCCCTGTGAAATGAAAGGTGGCATTCTTTATTTATTTATTTATTTATTCATTTATTCATTCATAACTGACAGCTTCGCGCTCCGTTCGTGCCCGGGCGGAAGAGGTGTTCCAATTCGGCTTAACTGTGACACACGCCCGCCCTCCTCCCCCGGAGCTTCCATTCGGTTAAACTTAGGGGCCGCTTGGCACCGCCCGTGCCCGGGGAAGGTGCTCCTCTTCGGCTTACTGTGACGCGAGCATGCCCGCCTCCTCCGGAGCTTCCATTCGGTTAAACTTAGGGGCCGCTTGGAACCGCCCGTGCCCGGCGAAGGTGCTCCTCTTCGGCTTACTGTGACGCGAGCATGCCCTCCTCCTCCGGAGCTTCCATTTGGTTAAACTTAGGGGCCGCTTGGAACCGCCCGTGCCCGGGGAAGGTGCTCCTCTTCGGCTTACTGTGACGCGAGCATGCCCTCCTCCTCCGGAGCTTCCATTCGGTTAAACTTAGGGGCCGCTTGGCACCGCCCGTGCCCGGGGAAGGTGCTCCTCTACGGCTTAACTGCCACGCACGCCGGCCGGAGCTCTGGTACGGTCCGAACCGCGCGAAACGTCGCCACCGATCGTGTCCGGGGGAACGTGCTCTTCTTCGTCCACTCTCCTCTTCGCCCACGCTCTTCTTCGGCGCACGCCGGCCGTCTAACCGCTCCAGCGCCCGTCGTGCCGCTCGGCGAAACTACAATGCCCCCAAATATTTTTTATACCCGCGAAGCACTGAACCCGCGAAAGGTGAACCGCGAAGTAGCGAGGGTTCACTGTATGTATAAGACCAAGACCTACAAAAAAAGTCTCTTGGAGCAATGAGCTAGGTTTTACAGGAAGTCGGCCATTTTGAATTTACTTAAAAGGGGCGGGTCACCACAATGGACTTTGTGTAGAAATTATTATTGGGGCCCGAGCAGCGACCGCGGCGAGGTCCCTATTGTTTATGTAGAAATTATTATTAGGGCCCGAGCAGCGACCGCTACGAGGTCCCCATTGTTTTTGTGGAAATTATTATTATTATTATTATTAGGGCCCGAGCAGTGACCGCTGCGAGGTCCCTATTGTTTTTCTAAAAATTGTTATTAGGGCCCGAGCTGCGACGGCTGCGAGGTCCCTATTGTTTTTGTAGAAAATATTAATACTTTTATTATTATTATTATTATTATTATTAGGGCCTGAGCAGCGACCGCTGCGAAGTCCCTGTTGTTTTTGTAGAAATTATTATTATTATTATTTTTCCGATTGTTCGATTGCATTTTTGACCCCCGAAACATGCACAAAAATTCACCAAACTTGGCAGTCTCATCGGGCATGGCGAAAAATGTGATATTTTAACGTCTAATATGAAAAGGAAGTGAGTTATGAATTTTTGAAAGTCCGACTTTTGCCCTTTTTTGCATGTTTACAGGGGTCATTCTTTTGCACCCTGATCCTAAAGGCTTCATCTGATTGCCTTAAAATTCTGTCTGTAGCATCTTAAGACCTGGGACAAACACTGGGGCTAAAATTTTTTGTTTCCGAAATACTATATGACGGGGGCGGGGCTTCAAAGTTTTCACTTAAGATTTCCTTCGCCGCAATGGACAAAATGCTTAATAACTCTCTTGCACATGCTGCTAAAAATCCAAAACTTCACATGTACATCAAGAGTCGGTACCTGAAGACATCTATATGTTTATATTCTGTTATACACCTTGCGCCAATCAATATCATTTTTTACATTTTGACGTCCTGCACGGTGCCCTTTTAACGAATCCGATTGAAAATTGGCTAGAAAAGACTCAAGACATTGATCTTACTCTTTCCCTATTTTTGTGACTTTCCTTCGAAGGGCGTGGCTATTACGGTGCCGCAGAGTCTGATTATTCTCCGTGGCAACAAAAGTTCCTGCAAAATGATTCAGATGATCCATCTTCTCGAAATTTTTCACATTTGAGGATATTCAGGCCCTGAAGACGGCTGCCAACTTATTTTTGATCGGATGAGTGTTTAGGCCTTGAGGATGTCACAATACGAAAGTCTTTCGCCTTCTTCAGAGTGTCACATGATGGTGCCTTGTGGCCCGTCTTTATCAGATGATGTTCCATGAGGGCGTGACTTACCTGTCACAAGAATGAAGGCAAGTCACGCCCCCCGCTGTCCGTTCACTCCGCCAAGATGCTGCTCCAGGTGGTAGAGAGGATGAAGGCTCCCTTGTCTCTGTTCATGGTTTTTATGCCTCGCTTGCAGATCTTAATGGCCTCTCTGATCCAGCGCTGTTGTTTGTTCTCTTCGGTGCGGATGACTTTGCCCTTCTCCCGGTCCATGATGTGGTTTTCCCTTTTGCAGTGGTCAGTGATTGCTGATTTGTAATGTTCATGTTGTGCTTGTTCTTTTAATGCTCTGATTTTTCATTTTTTTGACAGGTAAGTCACACCCTCATGGAACATCAGCTGATAAAGACGGGTCTCAAGACACCATCATGCGACACTCTGAAGAAGGCGAAAGACTCGCCGAAACATGTCAGGTAAAAAATTAACCTAAAACATAATTGTCTGCTTTTAATGAATCAGTCAAATATCAATAATAAGAAGACAAAATGAACCTAATACAAATAAATGAATGCTTAATAACGCCCCTGCACATGCTCCTAAAAATCCAAACCTTCACCTGTAAATAAAACGTCCCGACCTGAAGACATCTTAATGTTATTATTTTGTTATACACACAGCGCCGCCAAGTGGAATCAAAAATTTGTTTTTATTTTAATTTTCACGTACTGCACGGTGCCCTTTTGACGAATCCGACTGAAAATTAGTCAGAAAAGACTCAAGACAATGATCTTACTCTGTGCCGAATTTTGTGACGTTTTGGCAAAAGGCGTGGCTATTACGGTGCTGAAAAATCCGATTGTACTTTGTGGCAACAAAAGCTCCGGCAACATGACTCAGATGATCCTATCTTCTCGAAGTTGTACACATTTGAGGATACTTCAGCCCTGAAGACATCTACCAACTTATTTTTCATCGTAGTAGTAGCGCCACCAACTGGTAAAAGCTAATACAAGTTATTTTCTTGGATGTTTTTCTCCGTGCAACTCAACAAGGTCGCCCTCATATATGCTCGGATGACTGTTTCGGCCATGAGGATGTCACAATACGAAATTCATCCTTTTTCGTGAAAAGTTGTGGGAGTGGCATTGCACTGTTCGGCAATAAAACAACGCTGATTATGAGGTTCTAAATATGAACGACAACTCGTGAAACTTTACACACACATCAGGCAGAGCAAATTTATCAATATTTTATACGTTAGTTGTGCAGCTTTTTTGAAATGGCTCGCCATGGCCCTCGAGAAAAGTTAAAAAAAGAATAGAATAGAAATAGAAATCCCTTTATTGTCATTGTACTCAAGTGTGCAACGAGATTAGAGGGCTCCCCTCTCCAGGGCAATACAACAATAATACAGACAATATATAAATTAGATAAATAAATAAGACAGTGCAATGGAATTCAGTACTGAATAGGGCATATAGAAACACATCACAATGCTGTTTTGCAAGGTTAGGGTGGTCTCGTGTGTGTGTGAGAGTTCAGTATGGAGATGGCTCTCGGAAAGAAACTGTTTCTCAGTCTATTGGTCCTTGATTTGATGCATCTGTAGCGCCTGCCAGAGGGCAACAGGTCGAACAGGTGTGAGTTTGGGTGGGTATTGTCTTTGACGATGTTGAGAGCCCTTCTGAGGCACCGGGCGGTGTAGATGTCCGACAGCGAGGGGAGAGGGCAGCCAATAATCCTTTGCGCTGTTTTGACTGTCCTCTGGAGCCTCACTCTGTCCGCCTCAGTGCAGCCGCTGTACCAGGTGGAGACACAGTACGTCAGCAGGCTCTCGATGGACGAGTGGTAGAAGGCCAGCAGCAGCTTCCTGTCCAGGTTGAATTTCCTGAGGACTCTCAGGAAGTGCAGACGTTGGCGGACCTTCTTTACCACTGCTGTGGTGTTGTGACTCCAAGAAAGGTCATCAGAGATCTGTACTCCCAGGAACTTGAACGTGTGGACCCTCTCCACACACACGCCTTCGATGCAGAGGGGGGGCGGCAGCGTCTTGTTCCTCCTGAAGTCGACGACAATCTCCTTTGTTTTAGCAGAGTTAAGGTGCAGTCTGTTGTCCTTGCACCAAGTTGTCAGTCTCCCTACCTCCTCTCTGTAGGCTGTCTCGTCACCTTCCGAGATCAGACCGACCACTGTCGTGTCGTCAGCAAACTTGACGATGGTGTTGTTGCCGTGGGCCGGGCTGCAGTCGTAGGTGTAGAGGGCGTACAGGAGAGGGCTCAGCACGCATCCTTGGGGGGAACCGGTGCTCAGCATGAGGGTGGAGGACGTGTAGGGGCCGAGCAACACAGTCTGGGGTCTGTTGGTCAGAAAGTCCTTAATCCAGATGCGTGTGAGGGCAGGGAGGCCGAGAGTGTCCAGTTTGGCGACGAGGATGTCTGGGATGATCGTGTTGAATGCCGAGCTGTAGTCCACAAAGAGCATCCCTGCATAGCTCCGCTGTTGTTCCAGGTGGCCCAGCACAACATGCAGAGCAGCCCTGGTTGAGTGTTTCACCTCGCTTTTTGTAAATTTTATGGAGTACAGTGAACCCTCGGTTATCGCGGTTAATGGGGACCGAGACCACCCGCGAAAACTGAAAATCCGCGAAGTAGCGGCGCACCTTCAAAAATGCTTAAAAAAAAAATACAATATATATAATAAATATATAAATATATATATATATATATATATATATATATACGGGGAGAGAGAGAGTGAAATTCATGTTATAACAAAAAAAACAAATTATTATTAAAACGTATTATTTTTTTATTCCCCAGCCATTCTTTTTGTATTTATTTAATTACTCAGACTTTTACCTGCTGGTACGCCGTCTGGTGTGCCCTGTGAAATGAAAGGTGCCATTCTTTATTTATTTATTTATTTATTCATTTATTCATTCATAACTGACAGCTTCGCGCTCCGCTCGTGCCCGGGCGGAAGAGGTGCTCCAATTCGGCTTAACTGTGACACACGCCCACCCTCCTCCCCCGGAGCTTCCATTCGGTTAAACTTAGGGGCCGCTTGGCACCGCCCGTGCCCGGGAAAGGTGCTCCTCTTCGGCTTACTGTGTCGCGAGCATGCCCTCCTCCTCCGGAGCTTCCATTCGGTTAAACTTAGGGGCCGCTTGGAACCGCCCGTGCCCGGGGAAGGTGCTCCTCTTCGGCTTACTGTGACGCGAGCATGCCCTCCTCCTCCGGAGCTTCCATTCGGTTAAACTTAGGGGCCGCTTGGCACCGCCCGCGCCCGGGGAAGGTGCTCCTCTACGGCTTAACTGCCACGCACGCCGGCCGGAGCTCTGGTACGGTCCGAACCGCGCGAAACGTCGCCACCGATCGTGTCCGGGGGAACGTGCTCTTCTTCGTCCACTCTTCTCTTCGCCCACGCTCTTCTTCGGCGCACGCCGGCCGTCTAACCGCTCCAGCGCCCCGTCGTGCCGCTCGGCGAAACTACAATGCCCCCGAATATTTTTTATACCCGCGAAGCACTGAACCCGCGAAAGGTGAACCGCGAAGTAGCGAGGGTTCACTGTATGTATAAGACCAAGACCTACAAAAAAGTCTCTTGGAGCAATGAGCTCGGTTTTACAGGAAGTCGGCCATTTTGAATTTATTAAAAGGGGGCGGGTCACCACAATGGACTTTGTGTAGAAATTATTATTGGGGCCCGAGCAGCGACCGCGGCGAGGTCCCTATTGTTTATGTAGAAATTATTATTAGGGCCCGAGCAGCGACCGCTACGAGGTCCCCATTGTTTTTGTGGAAATTTTTATTATTATTATTATTATTAGGGCCCGAGCAGTGACCGCTGCGAGGTCCCTATTGTTTTTCTAGAAATTGTTATTAGGGCCCGAGCTACGACGGCTGCGAGGTCCCTATTGTTTTTGTAGAAAATATTATTACTTTTATTATTATTATTATTATTATTATTAGGGCCTGAGCAGCGACCGCTGCGAAGTCCCTGTTGTTTTTGTAGAAATTATTATTATTATTATTTTTCCGATTGTACGATTGCATTTTTGACCCCCGAAACATGCACAAAAACTCACCAAACTTGGCAGTCTCATCGGGCATGGCGAGAAATTTGATATTTTAACGTCTAATATGAACAGGAAGTGAGTTATGAATTTTTGAAAGTCCGACTTTTGCCCTTTTTTGCATGTTTACAGGGGTCATTCTTTTGCACCCTGATCCTAAAGGCTTCATCTGATTGCCTTAAAATTCTGTCTGTAGCATCTTAAGACCTGGGACAAACACTGGGGCTAAAATCTTTTGTTTCCGAAATACTATATGACGGGGGCGGGGCTTCAAAGTTTTCACTTAAGATTTCCTTCGCCGCAATGGACAAAATGCTTAATAACTCTCCTGCACATGCTGCTAAAAATCCAAAACTTCACATATACATAAAGAGTCGGTACCTGAAGACATCTATATGTTTATATTCTGTTATACACCTTGCGCCAATCAATATCATTTTTTACATTTTGACGTACTGCACGGTGCCCTTTTAACGAATCCGATTGAAAATTGGCTAGAAAAGACTCAAGACATTGATCTTACTCTATCCCTATTTTTGTGACTTTCCTTCGAAGGGCGTGGCTATTGCGGTGCCGCACAGTCTGATTATTCTCCGTGGCAACAAAAGTTCCTGCAAAATGATTCAGATGATCCATCTTCTCGAAATTTTTCACATTTGAGGATATTCAGGCCCTGAAGACGGCTGCCAACTTATTTTTGATCGCAGTGGTAGCGCCACCAACTGGTTAAAACAAATACAAATTATTTTCGTTGATGTTTTTCTCCGGGCAGGTTAACAAAATCTACCTTATATTTGCTCGGATGAGTGTTTAGGCCTTGAGGATGTCACAATACGAAAGTCTTTCGCCTTCTTCAGAGTGTCACATGATGGTGTCTTGTGACCCGTCTTTATCAGCTGATGTTCCATGAGGGCGTGACTTACCTGTCACAAGAATGAAGGCAAGTCACGCCCCCCGCTGTCCGTTCACTCCGCCAAGATGCTGCTCCAGGTGGTAGAGAGGATGAAGGCTCCCTTGTCTCTGTTCATGGTTTTTATGCCTCGCTTGCAGATCTCAATGGCCTCTCTGATCCAGCGCTGTTGTTTGTTCTCTTCGGTGCGGATGACCCTGCCCTTCTCCCGGTCCATGATGTGGTTTTCCCTTTTGCAGTGGTCAGTGATTGCTGATTTGTAATGTTCATGTTGTGCTTGTTCTTTTACTGCTATGATTTTTCATTTTTTTGACAGGTAATTCACATCCTCATGGAACATCAGCTGATAAAGACGGGTCTCAAGACACCATCATGCGACACTCTGAAGAAGGTGAAAGACTCGCCGAAACATGTCAGGTAAAAAATTTACCTAAAACATAATTGTCTGCTTTTAATGAATCTGTCAAATATCAATAATAAGAAGACAAAATGAACCTAATACAAATAAATGAATGCTTAATAACTCCCCTGCACATGCTCCTAAAAATCCAAACCTTCACCTGTAAATAAAATGTCCCGACCTGAAGACATCTTAATGTTATTATTTTGTTATACACACAGCGCCGCCAAGTGGAATAAAAAATTTGTTTTTATTTTAATTTTCACGTACTGCACGGTGCCCTTTTGACGAATCCGACTGAAAATTAGTCAGAAAAGACTCAAGACAATGATCTTACTCTCTGCCGAGTTTTGTGACGTTTTGGCAAAAGGCGTGGCTATTACGGTGCTGAAAAGTCCGATTGTACTTTGTGGCAACAAAAGCTCCGGCAACATGACTGAGATGATCCTATCTTCTCGAAGTTGTACACATTTGAGGATACTTCAACCCTGAAGACATCTACCAACTTATTTTTCATCGTAGTAGTAGCGCCACCAACTGGTAAAAGCTAATACAAGTTATTTTCTTGGATGTTTTTCTCCGTGCAACTCAACAAGGTCGCCCTCATATATGCTCGGAGGACTGTTTCGTCCATGAGGATGTCACAATACGAAATTCATCCTTTTTCGTGAAAAGTTGTGGGAGTGGCATTGCACTGTCCGGCAATAAAACAACGCTGATTATGAGGTTCTAAATATGAAGGACAACTCGTGAAACTTGACACACACATCAGGCAGAGCAAATTTATCAATATTTTATACGTTAGTTGTGCAGCTTTTTTTAAATGGCTCGCCATGGCCCTCGAGAAATGTTCAAAAAAGCAGCCCTGGTTGAGTGTTTCACCTCGCTTTTTGTAAATTTTATGGAGTACAGTGAACCCTCGGTTGTCGCGGTTAATGGGGACCGAGACCACCCGCGGAAACTGAAAATCCGCGAAGTAGCGGCGCACCTTCAAAAATGCTTAAAAAAAAATACAATATATATAATAAATATATATATATATAGATATATATATAGATATATATATATATATATACAGAGAGAGAGAGAGAGTGAAATTCATGTTATAACAAAAAAAACAAATTATTATTAAAACGTATTATTTTTTTATTCCCCAGCCATTCTTTTTGTATTTATTTAATTACTCCGACTATTACCTGCTGGTACGCCGTCCGGTGTGCCCTGTGAAATGAAAGGTGGCATTCTTTATTTATTTATTTATTTATTCATTTATTCATTCATAACTGACAGCTTCGCGCTCCGTTCGTGCCCGGGCGGAAGAGGTGTTCCAATTCGGCTTAACTGTGACACACGCCCGCCCTCCTCCCCCGGAGCTTCCATTCGGTTAAACTTAGGGGCCGCTTGGCACCGCCCGTGCCCGGGGAAGGTGCTCCTCTTCGGCTTACTGTGACGCGAGCATGCCCGCCTCCTCCGGAGCTTCCATTCGGTTAAACTTAGGGGCCGCTTGGAACCGCCCGTGCCCGGCGAAGGTGCTCCTCTTCGGCTTACTGTGACGCGAGCATGCCCTCCTCCTCCGGAGCTTCCATTTGGTTAAACTTAGGGGCCGCTTGGAACCGCCCGTGCCCGGGGAAGGTGCTCCTCTTCGGCTTACTGTGACGCGAGCATGCCCTCCTCCTCCGGAGCTTCCATTCGGTTAAACTTAGGGGCCGCTTGGCACCGCCCGTGCCCGGGGAAGGTGCTCCTCTACGGCTTAACTGCCACGCACGCCGGCCGGAGCTCTGGTACGGTCCGAACCGCGCGAAACGTCGCCACCGATCGTGTCCGGGGGAACGTGCTCTTCTTCGTCCACTCTCCTCTTCGCCCACGCTCTTCTTCGGCGCACGCCGGCCGTCTAACCGCTCCAGCGCCCGTCGTGCCGCTCGGCGAAACTACAATGCCCCCAAATATTTTTTATACCCGCGAAGCACTGAACCCGCGAAAGGTGAACCGCGAAGTAGCGAGGGTTCACTGTATGTATAAGACCAAGACCTACAAAAAAAGTCTCTTGGAGCAATGAGCTAGGTTTTACAGGAAGTCGGCCATTTTGAATTTACTTAAAAGGGGCGGGTCACCACAATGGACTTTGTGTAGAAATTATTATTGGGGCCCGAGCAGCGACCGCGGCGAGGTCCCTATTGTTTATGTAGAAATTATTATTAGGGCCCGAGCAGCGACCGCTACGAGGTCCCCATTGTTTTTGTGGAAATTATTATTATTATTATTATTAGGGCCCGAGCAGTGACCGCTGCGAGGTCCCTATTGTTTTTCTAAAAATTGTTATTAGGGCCCGAGCTGCGACGGCTGCGAGGTCCCTATTGTTTTTGTAGAAAATATTAATACTTTTATTATTATTATTATTATTATTATTAGGGCCTGAGCAGCGACCGCTGCGAAGTCCCTGTTGTTTTTGTAGAAATTATTATTATTATTATTTTTCCGATTGTTCGATTGCATTTTTGACCCCCGAAACATGCACAAAAATTCACCAAACTTGGCAGTCTCATCGGGCATGGCGAAAAATGTGATATTTTAACGTCTAATATGAAAAGGAAGTGAGTTATGAATTTTTGAAAGTCCGACTTTTGCCCTTTTTTGCATGTTTACAGGGGTCATTCTTTTGCACCCTGATCCTAAAGGCTTCATCTGATTGCCTTAAAATTCTGTCTGTAGCATCTTAAGACCTGGGACAAACACTGGGGCTAAAATTTTTTGTTTCCGAAATACTATATGACGGGGGCGGGGCTTCGAAGTTTTCACTTAAGATTTCCTTCGCCGCAATGGACAAAATGCTTAATAACTCTCTTGCACATGCTGCTAAAAATCCAAAACTTCACATGTACATCAAGAGTCGGTACCTGAAGACATCTATATGTTTATATTCTGTTATACACCTTGCGCCAATCAATATCATTTTTTACATTTTGACGTCCTGCACGGTGCCCTTTTAACGAATCCGATTGAAAATTGGCTAGAAAAGACTCAAGACATTGATCTTACTCTTTCCCTATTTTTGTGACTTTCCTTCGAAGGGCGTGGCTATTACGGTGCCGCAGAGTCTGATTATTCTCCGTGGCAACAAAAGTTCCTGCAAAATGATTCAGATGATCCATCTTCTCGAAATTTTTCACATTTGAGGATATTCAGGCCCTGAAGACGGCTGCCAACTTATTTTTGATCGGATGAGTGTTTAGGCCTTGAGGATGTCACAATACGAAAGTCTTTCGCCTTCTTCAGAGTGTCACATGATGGTGCCTTGTGGCCCGTCTTTATCAGATGATGTTCCATGAGGGCGTGACTTACCTGTCACAAGAATGAAGGCAAGTCACGCCCCCCGCTGTCCGTTCACTCCGCCAAGATGCTGCTCCAGGTGGTAGAGAGGATGAAGGCTCCCTTGTCTCTGTTCATGGTTTTTATGCCTCGCTTGCAGATCTTAATGGCCTCTCTGATCCAGCGCTGTTGTTTGTTCTCTTCGGTGCGGATGACTTTGCCCTTCTCCCGGTCCATGATGTGGTTTTCCCTTTTGCAGTGGTCAGTGATTGCTGATTTGTAATGTTCATGTTGTGCTTGTTCTTTTACTGCTCTGATTTTTCATTTTTTTGACAGGTAAGTCACACCCTCATGGAACATCAGCTGATAAAGACGGGTCTCAAGACACCATCATGCGACACTCTGAAGAAGGCGAAAGACTCGCCGAAACATGTCAGGTAAAAAATTAACCTAAAACATAATTGTCTGCTTTTAATGAATCAGTCAAATATCAATAATAAGAAGACAAAATGAACCTAATACAAATAAATGAATGCTTAATAACGCCCCTGCACATGCTCCTAAAAATCCAAACCTTCACCTGTAAATAAAACGTCCCGACCTGAAGACATCTTAATGTTATTATTTTGTTATACACACAGCGCCGCCAAGTGGAATCAAAAATTTGTTTTTATTTTAATTTTCACGTACTGCACGGTGCCCTTTTGACGAATCCGACTGAAAATTAGTCAGAAAAAACTCAAGACAATGATCTTACTCTGTGCCGAATTTTGTGACGTTTTGGCAAAAGGCGTGGCTATTACGGTGCTGAAAAATCCGATTGTACTTTGTGGCAACAAAAGCTCCGGCAACATGACTCAGATGATCCTATCTTCTCGAAGTTGTACACATTTGAGGATACTTCAGCCCTGAAGACATCTACCAACTTATTTTTCATCGTAGTAGTAGCGCCACCAACTGGTAAAAGCTAATACAAGTTATTTTCTTGGATGTTTTTCTCCGTGCAACTCAACAAGGTCGCCCTCATATATGCTCGGATGACTGTTTCGGCCATGAGGATGTCACAATACGAAATTCATCCTTTTTCGTGAAAAGTTGTGGGAGTGGCATTGCACTGTTCGGCAATAAAACAACGCTGATTATGAGGTTCTAAATATGAACGACAACTCGTGAAACTTTACACACACATCAGGCAGAGCAAATTTATCAATATTTTATACGTTAGTTGTGCAGCTTTTTTGAAATGGCTCGCCATGGCCCTCGAGAAAAGTTAAAAAAAGAATAGAATAGAAATAGAAATCCCTTTATTGTCATTGTACTCAAGTGTGCAACGAGATTAGAGGGCTCCCCTCTCCAGGGCAATACAACAATAATACAGACAATATATAAATTAGATAAATAAATAAGACAGTGCAATGGAATTCAGTACTGAATAGGGCATATAGAAACACATCACAATGCTGTTTTGCAAGGTTAGGGTGGTCTCGTGTGTGTGTGAGAGTTCAGTATGGAGATGGCTCTCGGTAAGAAACTGTTTCTCAGTCTATTGGTCCTTGATTTGATGCATCTGTAGCGCCTGCCAGAGGGCAACAGGTCGAACAGGTGTGAGTTTGGGTGGGTATTGTCTTTGACGATGTTGAGAGCCCTTCTGAGGCACCGGGCGGTGTAGATGTCCGACAGCGAGGGGAGAGGGCAGCCAATAATCCTTTGCGCTGTTTTGACTGTCCTCTGGAGCCTCACTCTGTCCGCCTCAGTGCAGCCGCTGTACCAGGTGGAGACACAGTACGTCAGCAGGCTCTCGATGGACGAGTGGTAGAAGGCCAGCAGCAGCTTCCTGTCCAGGTTGAATTTCCTGAGGACTCTCAGGAAGTGCAGACGTTGGCGGACCTTCTTTACCACTGCTGTGGTGTTGTGACTCCAAGAAAGGTCATCAGAGATCTGTACTCCCAGGAACTTGAACGTGTGGACCCTCTCCACACACACGCCTTCGATGCAGAGGGGGGGCGGCAGCGTCTTGTTCCTCCTGAAGTCGACGACAATCTCCTTTGTTTTAGCAGAGTTAAGGTGCAGTCTGTTGTCCTTGCACCAAGTTGTCAGTCTCCCTACCTCCTCTCTGTAGGCTGTCTCGTCACCTTCCGAGATCAGACCGACCACTGTCGTGTCGTCAGCAAACTTGACGATGGTGTTGTTGCCGTGGGCCGGGCTGCAGTCGTAGGTGTAGAGGGCGTACAGGAGAGGGCTCAGCACGCATCCTTGGGGGGAACCGGTGCTCAGCATGAGGGTGGAGGACGTGTAGGGGCCGAGCAACACAGTCTGGGGTCTGTTGGTCAGAAAGTCCTTAATCCAGATGCGTGTGAGGGCAGGGAGGCCGAGAGTGTCCAGTTTGGCGACGAGGATGTCTGGGATGATCGTGTTGAATGCCGAGCTGTAGTCCACAAAGAGCATCCCTGCATAGCTCCGCTGTTGTTCCAGGTGGCCCAGCACAACATGCAGAGCAGCCCTGGTTGAGTGTTTCACCTCGCTTTTTGTAAATTTTATGGAGTACAGTGAACCCTCGGTTATCGCGGTTAATGGGGACCGAGACCACCCGCGAAAACTGAAAATCCGCGAAGTAGCGGCGCACCTTCAAAAATGCTTAAAAAAAAAATACAATATATATAATAAATATATAAATATATATATATATATATATATATATATATATATACGGGGAGAGAGAGAGTGAAATTCATGTTATAACAAAAAAAACAAATTATTATTAAAACGTATTATTTTTTTATTCCCCAGCCATTCTTTTTGTATTTATTTAATTACTCAGACTTTTACCTGCTGGTACGCCGTCTGGTGTGCCCTGTGAAATGAAATGTGCCATTCTTTATTTATTTATTTATTTATTCATTTATTCATTCATAACTGACAGCTTCGCGCTCCGCTCGTGCCCGGGCGGAAGAGGTGCTCCAATTCGGCTTAACTGTGACACACGCCCACCCTCCTCCCCCGGAGCTTCCATTCGGTTAAACTTAGGGGCCGCTTGGCACCGCCCGTGCCCGGGGAAGGTGCTCCTCTTCGGCTTACTGTGACGCGAGCATGCCCGCCTCCTCCGGAGCTTCCATTCGGTTAAACTTAGGGGCCGCTTGGAACCGCCCGTGCCCGGCGAAGGTGCTCCTCTTCGGCTTACTGTAACGCGAGCATGCCCTCCTCCTCCTGAGCTTCCATTTGGTTAAACTTAGGGGCCGCTTGGAACCGCCCGTGCCCGGGGAAGGTGCTCCTCTTCGGCTTACTGTGACGCGAGCATGCCCTCCTCCTCCGGAGCTTCCATTCGGTTAAACTTAGGGGCCGCTTGGCACCGCCCGTGCCCGGGGAAGGTGCTCCTCTACGGCTTAACTGCCACGCACGCCGGCCGGAGCTCTGGTACGGTCCGAACCGCGCGAAACGTCGCCACCGATCGTGTCCGGGGGAACGTGCTCTTCTTCGTCCACTCTTCTCTTCGCCCACGCTCTTCTTCGGCGCACGCCGGCCGTCTAACCGCTCCAGCGCCCCGTCGTGCCGCTCGGCGAAACTACAATGCCCCCGAATATTTTTTATACCCGCGAAGCACTGAACCCGCGAAAGGTGAACCGCGAAGTAGCGAGGGTTCACTGTATGTATAAGACCAAGACCTACAAAAAAGTCTCTTGGAGCAATGAGCTAGGTTTTACAGGAAGTCGGCCATTTTGAATTTATTAAAAGGGGGCGGGTCACCACAATGGACTTTGTGTAGAAATTATTATTGGGGCCCGAGCCGCGACCGCGGCGAGGTCCCTATTGTTTATGTAGAAATTATTATTAGGGCCCGAGCAGCGACCGCTACGAGGTCCCCATTGTTTTTGTGGAAATTTTTATTATTATTATTATTATTAGGGCCCGAGCAGTGACCGCTGCGAGGTCCCTATTGTTTTTCTAGAAATTGTTATTAGGGCCCGAGCTACGACGGCTGCGAGGTCCCTATTGTTTTTGTAGAAAATATTATTACTTTTATTATTATTATTATTATTATTATTAGGGCCTGAGCAGCGACCGCTGCGAAGTCCCTGTTGTTTTTGTAGAAATTATTATTATTATTATTTTTCCGATTGTACGATTGCATTTTTGACCCCCGAAACATGCACAAAAACTCACCAAACTTGGCAGTCTCATCGGGCATGGCGAGAAATTTGATATTTTAACGTCTAATATGAACAGGAAGTGAGTTATGAATTTTTGAAAGTCCGACTTTTGCCCTTTTTTGCATGTTTACAGGGGTCATTCTTTTGCACCCTGATCCTAAAGGCTTCATCTGATTGCCTTAAAATTCTGTCTGTAGCATCTTAAGACCTGGGACAAACACTGGGGCTAAAATCTTTTGTTTCCGAAATACTATATGACGGGGGCGGGGCTTCAAAGTTTTCACTTAAGATTTCCTTCGCCGCAATGGACAAAATGCTTAATAACTCTCCTGCACATGCTGCTAAAAATCCAAAACTTCACATATACATAAAGAGTCGGTACCTGAAGACATCTATATGTTTATATTCTGTTATACACCTTGCGCCAATCAATATCATTTTTTACATTTTGACGTACTGCACGGTGCCCTTTTAACGAATCCGATTGAAAATTGGCTAGAAAAGACTCAAGACATTGATCTTACTCTATCCCTATTTTTGTGACTTTCCTTCGAAGGGCGTGGCTATTGCGGTGCCGCAGAGTCTGATTATTCTCCGTGGCAACAAAAGTTCCTGCAAAATGATTCAGATGATCCATCTTCTCGAAATTTTTCACATTTGAGGATATTCAGGCCCTGAAGACGGCTGCCAACTTATTTTTGATCGCAGTGGTAGCGCCACCAACTGGTTAAAACAAATACAAATTATTTTCGTTGATGTTTTTCTCCGGGCAGGTTAACAAAATCTACCTTATATTTGCTCGGATGAGTGTTTAGGCCTTGAGGATGTCACAATACGAAAGTCTTTCGCCTTCTTCAGAGTGTCACATGATGGTGTCTTGTGACCCGTCTTTATCAGCTGATGTTCCATGAGGGCGTGACTTACCTGTCACAAGAATGAAGGCAAGTCACGCCCCCCGCTGTCCGTTCACTCCGCCAAGATGCTGCTCCAGGTGGTAGAGAGGATGAAGGCTCCCTTGTCTCTGTTCATGGTTTTTATGCCTCGCTTGCAGATCTCAATGGCCTCTCTGATCCAGCGCTGTTGTTTGTTCTCTTCGGTGCGGATGACCCTGCCCTTCTCCCGGTCCATGATGTGGTTTTCCCTTTTGCAGTGGTCAGTGATTGCTGATTTGTAATGTTCATGTTGTGCTTGTTCTTTTACTGCTATGATTTTTCATTTTTTTGACAGGTAATTCACACCCTCATGGAACATCAGCTGATAAAGACGGGTCTCAAGACACCATCATGCGACACTCTGAAGAAGGCGAAAGACTCGCCGAAACATGTCAGGTAAAAAATTTACCTAAAACATAATTGTCTGCTTTTAATGAATCTGTCAAATATCAATAATAAGAAGACAAAATGAACCTAATACAAATAAATGAATGCTTAATAACTCCCCTGCACATGCTCCTAAAAATCCAAACCTTCACCTGTAAATAAAATGTCCCGACCTGAAGACATCTTAATGTTATTATTTTGTTATACACACAGCGCCGCCAAGTGGAATAAAAAATTTGTTTTTATTTTAATTTTCACGTACTGCACGGTGCCCTTTTGACGAATCCGACTGAAAATTAGTCAGAAAAGACTCAAGACAATGATCTTACTCTGTGCCGAATTTTGTGACGTTTTGGCAAAAGGCGTGGCTATTACGGTGCTGAAAAATCCGATTGTACTTTGTGGCAACAAAAGCTCCGGCAACATGACTCAGATGATCCTATCTTCTCGAAGTTGTACACATTTGAGGATACTTCAGCCCTGAAGACATCTACCAACTTATTTTTCATCGTAGTAGTAGCACCACCAACTGGTAAAAGCTAATACAAGTTATTTTCTTGGATGTTTTTCTCCGTGCAACTCAACAAGGTCGCCCTCATATATGCTCGGATGACTGTTTCGGCCATGAGGATGTCACAATACGAAATTCATCCTTTTTCGTGAAAAGTTGTGGGAGTGGCATTGCACTGTTCGGCAATAAAACAACGCTGATTATGAGGTTCTAAATATGAACGACAACTCGTGAAACTTTACACACACATCAGGCAGAGCAAATTTATCAATATTTTATACGTTAGTTGTGCAGCTTTTTTGAAATGGCTCGCCATGGCCCTCGAGAAAAGTTAAAAAAAGAATAGAATAGAAATAGAAATCCCTTTATTGTCATTGTACTCAAGTATGCAACGAGATTAGAGGGCTCCCCTCTCCAGTGCAATACAACAATAATACAGACAATATATAAATTAGATAAATAAATAAGACAGTGCAATGGAATTCAGTACTGAATAGGGCATATAGAAACACATCACAATGCTGTTTTGCAAGGTTAGGGTGGTCTCGTGTGTGTGTGAGAGTTCAGTATGGAGATGGCTCTCGGAAAGAAACTGTTTCTCAGTCTATTGGTCCTTGATTTGATGCATCTGTAGCGCCTGCCAGAGGGCAACAGGTCGAACAGGTGTGAGTTTGGGTGGGTATTGTCTTTGACGATGTTGAGAGCCCTTCTGAGGCACCGGGCGGTGTAGATGTCCGACAGCGAGGGGAGAGGGCAGCCAATAATCCTTTGCGCTGTTTTGACTGTCCTCTGGAGCCTCACTCTGTCCGCCTCAGTGCAGCCGCTGTACCAGGTGGAGACACAGTACGTCAGCAGGCTCTCGATGGACGAGTGGTAGAAGGCCAGCAGCAGCTTCCTGTCCAGGTTGAATTTCCTGAGGACTCTCAGGAAGTGCAGACGTTGGCGGACCTTCTTTACCACTGCTGTGGTGTTGTGACTCCAAGAAAGGTCATCAGAGATCTGTACTCCCAGGAACTTGAACGTGTGGACCCTCTCCACACACACGCCTTCGATGCAGAGGGGGGGCGGCAGCGTCTTGTTCCTCCTGAAGTCGACGACAATCTCCTTTGTTTTAGCAGAGTTAAGGTGCAGTCTGTTGTCCTTGCACCAAGTTGTCAGTCTCCCTACCTCCTCTCTGTAGGCTGTCTCGTCACCTTCCGAGATCAGGCCGACCACTGTCGTGTCGTCAGCAAACTTGACGATGGTGTTGTTGCCGTGGGCCGGGCTGCAGTCGTAGGTGTAGAGGGCGTACAGGAGAGGGCTCAGCACGCATCCTTGGGGGGAACCGGTGCTCAGCATGAGGGTGGAGGACGTGTAGGGGCCGAGCAACACAGTCTGGGGTCTGTTGGTCAGAAAGTCCTTAATCCAGATGCGTGTGAGGGCAGGGAGGCCGAGAGTGTCCAGTTTGGCGACGAGGATGTCTGGGATGATCGTGTTGAATGCCGAGCTGTAGTCCACAAAGAGCATCCTTGCATAGCTCCGCTGTTGTTCCAGGTGGCCCAGCACAACATGCAGAGCAGCCCTGGTTGAGTGTTTCACCTCGCTTTTTGTAAATTTTATGGAGTACAGTGAACCCTCGGTTATCGCGGTTAATGGGGACCGAGACCACCCGCGAAAACTGAAAATCCGCGAAGTAGCGGCGCACCTTCAAAAATGCTTAAAAAAAAAATACAATATATATAATAAATATATAATATATATATATATATATATATATATATATATATATATATATATATATATATACGGGGAGAGAGAGAGTGAAATTCATGTTATAACAAAAAAAACAAATTATTATTAAAACGTATTATTTTTTTATTCCCCAGCCATTCTTTTTGTATTTATTTAATTACTCAGACTTTTACCTGCTGGTACGCCGTCTGGTGTGCCCTGTGAAATGAAATGTGCCATTCTTTATTTATTTATTTATTCATTTATTCATTCATAACTGACAGCTTCGCGCTCCGCTCGTGCCCGGGCGGAAGAGGTGCTCCAATTCGGCTTAACTGTGACACACGCCCACCCTCCTCCCCCGGAGCTTCCATTCGGTTAAACTTAGGGGCCGCTTGGCACCGCCCGTGCCCGGGGAAGGTGCTCCTCTTCGGCTTACTGTGACGCGAGCATGCCCGCCTCCTCCGGAGCTTCCATTCGGTTAAACTTAGGGGCCGCTTGGAACCGCCCGTGCCCGGCGAAGGTGCTCCTCTTCGGCTTACTGTAACGCGAGCATGCCCTCCTCCTCCGGAGCTTCCATTTGGTTAAACTTAGGGGCCGCTTGGAACCGCCCGTGCCCGGGGAAGGTGCTCCTCTTCGGCTTACTGTGACGCGAGCATGCCCTCCTCCTCCGGAGCTTCCATTCGGTTAAACTTAGGGGCCGCTTGGCACCGCCCGTGCCCGGGGAAGGTGCTCCTCTACGGCTTAACTGCCACGCACGCCGGCCGGAGCTCTGGTACGGTCCGAACCGCGCGAAACGTCGCCACCGATCGTGTCCGGGGGAACGTGCTCTTCTTCGTCCACTCTCCTCTTCGCCCACGCTCTTCTTCGGCGCACGCCGGCCGTCTAACCGCTCCAGCGCTCGGCGAAACTACAATGCCCCCGAATATTTTTTATACCCGCGAAGCACTGAACCCGCGAAAGGTGAACCGCGAAGTAGCGAGGGTTCACTGTATGTATAAGACCAAGACCTACAAAAAAGTCTCTTGGAGCAATGAGCTAGGTTTTACAGGAAGTCGGCCATTTTGAATTTACTTAAAAGGGGCGGGTCACCACAATGGACTTTGTGTAGAAATTATTATTGGGGCCCGAGCAGTGACCGCGGCGAGGTCCCTATTGTTTATGTAGAAATTATTATTAGGGCCCGAGCAGCGACCGCTACGAGGTCCCCATTGTTTTTGTGGAAATTATTATTATTATTATTATTCGGGCCCGAGCAGTGACCGCTGCGAGGTCCCTATTGTTTTTCTAGAAATTGTTATTAGGGCCCGAGCTGCGACGGCTGCGAGGTCCCTATTGTTTTTGTAGAAAATATTAATACTTTTATTATTATTATTATTATTAGGGCCTGAGCAGCGACCGCTGCGAAGTCCCTGTTGTTTTTGTAGAAATTATTATTATTATTATTTTTCCGATTGTTCGATTGCATTTTTGACCCCCGAAACATGCACAAAAATTCACCAAACTTGGCAGTCTCATCGGGCATGGCGAAAAATTTGATATTTTAACGTCTAATATGAACAGGAAGTGAGTTATGAATTTTTGAAAGTCCGACTTTTGCCCTTTTTTGCATGTTTACAGGGGTCATTCTTTTGCACCCTGATCCTAAAGGCTTCATCTGATTGCCTTAAAATTCTGTCTGTAGCATCTTAAGACCTGGGACAAACACTGGGGCTAAAATTTTTTGTTTCCGAAATACTATATGACGGGGGCGGGGCTTCGAAGTTTTCACTTAAGATTTCCTTCGCCGCAATGGACAAAATGCTTAATAACTCTCTTGCACATGCTGCTCAAAATCCAAAACTTCACATGTACATCAAGAGTCGGTACCTGAAGACATCTATATGTTTATATTCTGTTATACACCTTGCGCCAATCAATATCATTTTTTACATTTTGACGTCCTGCACGGTGCCCTTTTAACGAATCCGATTGAAAATTGGCTAGAAAAGACTCAAGACATTGATCTTACTCTATCCCTATTTTTGTGACTTTCCTTCGAAGGGCGTGGCTATTACGGTGCCGCAGAGTCTGATTATTCTCCGTGGCAACAAAAGTTCCTGCAAAATTATTCAGATGATCCATCTTCTCGAAATTTTTCACATTTGAGGATATTCAGGCCCTGAAGACGGCTGCCAACTTATTTTTGATCGGATGAGTGTTTAGGCCTTGAGGATGTCACAATACGAAAGTCTTTCGCCTTCTTCAGAGTGTCACATGATGGTGTCTTGTGGCCCGTCTTTATCAGCTGATGTTCCATGAGGGCGTGACTTACCTGTCACAAGAATGAAGGCAAGTCACGCCCCCCGCTGTCCGTTCACTCCGCCAAGATGCTGCTCCAGGTGGTAGAGAGGATGAAGGCTCCCTTGTCTCTGTTCATGGTTTTTATGCCTCGCTTGCAGATCTCAATGGCCTCTCTGATCCAGCGCTGTTGTTTGTTCTCTTCGGTGCGGATGACCCTGCCCTTCTCCCGGTCCATGATGTGGTTTTCCCTTTTGCAGTGGTCAGTGATTGCTGATTTGTAATGTTCATGTTGTGCTTGTTCTTTTACTGCTCTGATTTTTCATTTTTTTGACAGGTAAGTCACACCCTCATGGAACATCAGCTGATAAAGACGGGTCTCAAGACACCATCATGCGACACTCTGAAGAAGGCGAAAGACTCGCCGAAACATGTCAGGTAAAAAATTAACCTAAAACATAATTGTCTGCTTTTAATGAATCAGTCAAATATCAATAATAAGAAGACAAAATGAACCTAATACAAATAAATGAATGCTTAATAACGCCCCTGCACATGCTCCTAAAAATCCAAACCTTCACCTGTAAATAAAACGTCCCGACCTGAAGACATCTTAATGTTATTATTTTGTTATACACACAGCGCCGCCAAGTGGAATCAAAAATTTGTTTTTATTTTAATTTTCACGTACTGCACGGTGCCCTTTTGACGAATCCGACTGAAAATTAGTCAGAAAAGACTCAAGACAATGATCTTACTCTGTGCCGAATTTTGTGACGTTTTGGCAAAAGGCGTGGCTATTACGGTGCTGAAAAATCCGATTGTACTTTGTGGCAACAAAAGCTCCGGCAACATGACTCAGATGATCCTATCTTCTCGAAGTTGTACACATTTGAGGATACTTCAGCCCTGAAGACATCTACCAACTTATTTTTCATCGTAGTAGTAGCGCCACCAACTGGTAAAAGCTAATACAAGTTATTTTCTTGGATGTTTTTCTCCGTGCAACTCAACAAGGTCGCCCTCATATATGCTCGGATGACTGTTTCGGCCATGAGGATGTCACAATACGAAATTCATCCTTTTTCGTGAAAAGTTGTGGGAGTGGCATTGCACTGTTCGGCAATAAAACAACGCTGATTATGAGGTTCTAAATATGAACGACAACTCGTGAAACTTTACACACACATCAGGCAGAGCAAATTTATCAATATTTTATACGTTAGTTGTGCAGCTTTTTTGAAATGGCTCGCCATGGCCCTCGAGAAAAGTTAAAAAAAGAATAGAATAGAAATAGAAATCCCTTTATTGTCATTGTACTCAAGTGTGCAACGAGATTAGAGGGCTCCCCTCTCCAGTGCAATACAACAATAATACAGACAATATATAAATTAGATAAATAAATACGACAGTGCAATGGAATTCAGTACTGAATAGGGCATATAGAAACACATCACAATGCTGTTTTGCAAGGTTAGGGTGGTCTCGTGTGTGTGTGAGAGTTCAGTATGGAGATGGCTCTCGGAAAGAAACTGTTTCTCAGTCTATTGGTCCTTGATTTGATGCATCTGTAGCGCCTGCCAGAGGGCAACAGGTCGAACAGGTGTGAGTTTGGGTGGGTATTGTCTTTGACGATGTTGAGAGCCCTTCTGAGGCACCGGGCGGTGTAGATGTCCGACAGCGAGGGGAGAGGGCAGCCAATAATCCTTTGCGCTGTTTTGACTGTCCTCTGGAGCCTCACTCTGTCCGCCTCAGTGCAGCCGCTGTACCAGGTGGAGACACAGTACGTCAGCAGGCTCTCGATGGACGAGTGGTAGAAGGCCAGCAGCAGCTTCCTGTCCAGGTTGAATTTCCTGAGGACTCTCAGGAAGTGCAGACGTTGGCGGACCTTCTTTACCACTGCTGTGGTGTTGTGACTCCAAGAAAGGTCATCGGAGATCTGTACTCCCAGGAACTTGAACGTGTGGACCCTCTCCACACACACGCCTTCGATGCAGAGGGGGGGCGGCAGCGTCTTGTTCCTCCTGAAGTCGACGACAATCTCCTTTGTTTTAGCAGAGTTAAGGTGCAGTCTGTTGTCCTTGCACCAAGTTGTCAGTCTCCCTACCTCCTCTCTATAGGCTGTCTCGTCACCTTCCGAGATCAGACCGACCACTGTCGTGTCGTCAGTAAACTTGACGATGGTGTTGTTGCCGTGGGCCGGGCTGCAGTCGTAGGTGTAGAGGGCGTACAGGAGAGGGCTCAGCACGCATCCTTGGGGGGAACCGGTGCTCAGCATGAGGGTGGAGGACGTGTAGGGGCCGAGCAACACAGTCTGGGGTCTGTTGGTCAGAAAGTCCTTAATCCAGATGCGTGTGAGGGCAGGGAGGCCGAGAGTGTCCAGTTTGGCGACGAGGATGTCTGGGATGATCGTGTTGAATGCCGAGCTGTAGTCCACAAAGAGCATCCTTGCATAGCTCCGCTGTTGTTCCAGGTGGCCCAGCACAACATGCAGAGCAGCCCTGGTTGAGTGTTTCACCTCGCTTTTTGTAAATTTTATGGAGTACAGTGAACCCTCGGTTATCGCGGTTAATGGGGACCGAGACCACCCGCGAAAACTGAAAATCCGCGAAGTAGCGGCGCACCTTCAAAAATGCTTAAAAAAAAAATACAATATATATAATAAATATATAAATATATATATATATATATATATATATATATATATATATATATATATATATATATATATATATATATATATACGGGGAGAGAGAGAGTGAAATTCATGTTATAACAAAAAAAACAAATTATTATTAAAACGTATTATTTTTTTATTCCCCAGCCATTCTTTTTGTATTTATTTAATTACTCAGACTTTTACCTGCTGGTACGCCGTCTGGTGTGCCCTGTGAAATGAAAGGTGCCATTCTTTATTTATTTATTTATTTATTCATTTATTCATTCATAACTGACAGCTTCGCGCTCCGCTCGTGCCCGGGCGGAAGAGGTGCTCCAATTCGGCTTAACTGTGACACACGCCCACCCTCCTCCCCCGGAGCTTCCATTCGGTTAAACTTAGGGGCCGCTTGGCACCGCCCGTGCCCGGGGAAGGTGCTCCTCTTCGGCTTACTGTGTCGCGAGCATGCCCTCCTCCTCCGGAGCTTCCATTCGGTTAAACTTAGGGGCCGCTTGGAACCGCCCGTGCCCGGGGAAGGTGCTCCTCTTCGGCTTACTGTGACGCGAGCATGCCCTCCTCCTCCGGAGCTTCCATTCGGTTAAACTTAGGGGCCGCTTGGCACCGCCCGTGCCCGGGGAAGGTGCTCCTCTACGGCGTAACTGCCACGCACGCCGGCCGGAGCTCTGGTACGGTCCGAACCGCGCGAAACGTCGCCACCGATCGTGTCCGGGGGAACGTGCTCTTCTTCGTCCACTCTTCTCTTCGCCCACGCTCTTCTTCGGCGCACGCCGGCCGTCTAACCGCTCCAGCGCCCCGTCGTGCCGCTCGGCGAAACTACAATGCCCCCGAATATTTTTTATACCCGCGAAGCACTGAACCCGCGAAAGGTGAACCGCGAAGTAGCGAGGGTTCACTGTATGTATAAGACCAAGACCTACAAAAAAGTCTCTTGGAGCAATGAGCTAGGTTTTACAGGAAGTCGGCCATTTTGAATTTATTAAAAGGGGGCGGGTCACCACAATGGACTTTGTGTAGAAATTATTATTGGGGCCCGAGCCGCGACCGCGGCGAGGTCCCTATTGTTTATGTAGAAATTATTATTAGGGCCCGAGCAGCGACCGCTACGAGGTCCCCATTGTTTTTGTGGAAATTTTTATTATTATTATTATTATTAGGGCCCGAGCAGTGACCGCTGCGAGGTCCCTATTGTTTTTCTAGAAATTGTTATTAGGGCCCGAGCTACGACGGCTGCGAGGTCCCTATTGTTTTTGTAGAAAATATTATTACTTTTATTATTATTATTATTATTATTATTAGGGCCTGAGCAGCGACCGCTGCGAAGTCCCTGTTGTTTTTGTAGAAATTATTATTATTATTATTTTTCCGATTGTACGATTGCATTTTTGACCCCCGAAACATGCACAAAAACTCACCAAACTTGGCAGTCTCATCGGGCATGGCGAGAAATTTGATATTTTAACGTCTAATATGAACAGGAAGTGAGTTATGAATTTTTGAAAGTCCGACTTTTGCCCTTTTTTGCATGTTTACAGGGGTCATTCTTTTGCACCCTGATCCTAAAGGCTTCATCTGATTGCCTTAAAATTCTGTCTGTAGCATCTTAAGACCTGGGACAAACACTGGGGCTAAAATCTTTTGTTTCCGAAATACTATATGACGGGGGCGGGGCTTCAAAGTTTTCACTTAAGATTTCCTTCGCCGCAATGGACAAAATGCTTAATAACTCTCCTGCACATGCTGCTAAAAATCCAAAACTTCACATATACATAAAGAGTCGGTACCTGAAGACATCTATATGTTTATATTCTGTTATACACCTTGCGCCAATCAATATCATTTTTTACATTTTGACGTACTGCACGGTGCCCTTTTAACGAATCCGATTGAAAATTGGCTAGAAAAGACTCAAGACATTGATCTTACTCTATCCCTATTTTTGTGACTTTCCTTCGAAGGGCGTGGCTATTGCGGTGCCGCAGAGTCTGATTATTCTCCGTGGCAACAAAAGTTCCTGCAAAATGATTCAGATGATCCATCTTCTCGAAATTTTTCACATTTGAGGATATTCAGGCCCTGAAGACGGCTGCCAACTTATTTTTGATCGCAGTGGTAGCGCCACCAACTGGTTAAAACAAATACAAATTATTTTCGTTGATGTTTTTCTCCGGGCAGGTTAACAAAATCAACCTTATATTTGCTCGGATGAGTGTTTAGGCCTTGAGGATGTCACAATACGAAAGTCTTTCGCCTTCTTCAGAGTGTCACATGATGGTGTCTTGTGACCCGTCTTTATCAGCTGATGTTCCATGAGGGCGTGACTTACCTGTCACAAGAATGAAGGCAAGTCACGCCCCCCGCTGTCCGTTCACTCCGCCAAGATGCTGCTCCAGGTGGTAGAGAGGATGAAGGCTCCCTTGTCTCTGTTCATGGTTTTTATGCCTCGCTTGCAGATCTCAATGGCCTCTCTGATCCAGCGCTGTTGTTTGTTCTCTTCGGTGCGGATGACCCTGCCCTTCTCCCGGTCCATGATGTGGTTTTCCCTTTTGCAGTGGTCAGTGATTGCTGATTTGTAATGTTCATGTTGTGCTTGTTCTTTTACTGCTCTGATTTTTCATTTTTTTGACAGGTAAGTCACACCCTCATGGAACATCAGCTGATAAAGACGGGTCTCAAGACACCATCATGCGACACTCTGAAGAAGGCGAAAGACTCGCCGAAACATGTCAGGTAAAAAATTAACCTAAAACATAATTGTCTGCTTTTAATGAATCAGTCAAATATCAATAATAAGAAGACAAAATGAACCTAATACAAATAAATGAATGCTTAATAACGCCCCTGCACATGCTCCTAAAAATCCAAACCTTCACCTGTAAATAAAACGTCCCGACCTGAAGACATCTTAATGTTATTATTTTGTTATACACACAGCGCCGCCAAGTGGAATCAAAAATTTGTTTTTATTTTAATTTTCACGTACTGCACGGTGCCCTTTTGACGAATCCGACTGAAAATTAGTCAGAAAAGACTCAAGACAATGATCTTACTCTGTGCCGAATTTTGTGACGTTTTGGCAAAAGGCGTGGCTATTACGGTGCTGAAAAATCCGATTGTACTTTGTGGCAACAAAAGCTCCGGCAACATGACTCAGATGATCCTATCTTCTCGAAGTTGTACACATTTGAGGATACTTCAGCCCTGAAGACATCTACCAACTTATTTTTCATCGTAGTAGTAGCGCCACCAACTGGTAAAAGCTAATACAAGTTATTTTCTTGGATGTTTTTCTCCGTGCAACTCAACAAGGTCGCCCTCATATATGCTCGGATGACTGTTTCGGCCATGAGGATGTCACAATACGAAATTCATCCTTTTTCGTGAAAAGTTGTGGGAGTGGCATTGCACTGTTCGGCAATAAAACAACGCTGATTATGAGGTTCTAAATATGAACGACAACTCGTGAAACTTTACACACACATCAGGCAGAGCAAATTTATCAATATTTTATACGTTAGTTGTGCAGCTTTTTTGAAATGGCTCGCCATGGCCCTCGAGAAAAGTTAAAAAAAGAATAGAATAGAAATAGAAATCCCTTTATTGTCATTGTACTCAAGTGTGCAACGAGATTAGAGGGCTCCCCTCTCCAGTGCAATACAACAATAATACAGACAATATATAAATTAGATAAATAAATACGACAGTGCAATGGAATTCAGTACTGAATAGGGCATATAGAAACACATCACAATGCTGTTTTGCAAGGTTAGGGTGGTCTCGTGTGTGTGTGTGAGAGTTCAGTATGGAGATGGCTCTCGGAAAGAAACTGTTTCTCAGTCTATTGGTCCTTGATTTGATGCATCTGTAGCGCCTGCCAGAGGGCAACAGGTCGAACAGGTGTGAGTGTGGGTATTGTCTTTGACGATGTTGAGAGCCCTTCTGAGGCACCGGGCGGTGTAGATGTCCGACAGCGAGGGGAGAGGGCAGCCAATAATCCTTTGCGCTGTTTTGACTGTCCTCTGGAGCCTCACTCTGTCCGCCTCAGTGCAGCCGCTGTACCAGGTGGAGACACAGTACGTCAGCAGGCTCTCGATGGACGAGTGGTAGAAGGCCAGCAGCAGCTTCCTGTCCAGGTTGAATTTCCTGAGGACTCTCAGGAAGTGCAGACGTTGGCGGACCTTCTTTACCACTGCTGTGGTGTTGTGACTCCAAGAAAGGTCATCGGAGATCTGTACTCCCAGGAACTTGAACGTGTGGACCCTCTCCACACACACGCCTTCGATGCAGAGGGGGGGCGGCAGCGTCTTGTTCCTCCTGAAGTCGACGACAATCTCCTTTGTTTTAGCAGAGTTAAGGTGCAGTCTGTTGTCCTTGCACCAAGTTGTCAGTCTCCCTACCTCCTCTCTATAGGCTGTCTCGTCACCTTCCGAGATCAGACCGACCACTGTCGTGTCGTCAGTAAACTTGACGATGGTGTTGTTGCCGTGGGCCGGGCTGCAGTCGTAGGTGTAGAGGGCGTACAGGAGAGGGCTCAGCACGCATCCTTGGGGGGAACCGGTGCTCAGCATGAGGGTGGAGGACGTGTAGGGGCCGAGCAACACAGTCTGGGGTCTGTTGGTCAGAAAGTCCTTAATCCAGATGCGTGTGAGGGCAGGGAGGCCGAGAGTGTCCAGTTTGGCGACGAGGATGTCTGGGATGATCGTGTTGAATGCCGAGCTGTAGTCCACAAAGAGCATCCTTGCATAGCTCCGCTGTTGTTCCAGGTGGCCCAGCACAACATGCAGAGCAGCCCTGGTTGAGTGTTTCACCTCGCTTTTTGTAAATTTTATGGAGTACAGTGAACCCTCGGTTATCGCGGTTAATGGGGACCGAGACCACCCGCGAAAACTGAAAATCCGCGAAGTAGCGGCGCACCTTCAAAAATGCTTAAAAAAAAAATACAATATATATAATATATATATATATATATATATATATATATATATATATATATATATATATATATATATATATATATACGGGGAGAGAGAGAGTGAAATTCATGTTATAACAAAAAAAACAAATTATTATTAAAACGTATTATTTTTTTATTCCCCAGCCATTCTTTTTGTATTTATTTAATTACTCAGACTTTTACCTGCTGGTACGCCGTCTGGTGTGCCCTGTGAAATGAAAGGTGCCATTCTTTATTTATTTATTTATTTATTCATTTATTCATTCATAACTGACAGCTTCGCGCTCCGCTCGTGCCCGGGCGGAAGAGGTGCTCCAATTCGGCTTAACTGTGACACACGCCCACCCTCCTCCCCCGGAGCTTCCATTCGGTTAAACTTAGGGGCCGCTTGGCACCGCCCGTGCCCGGGGAAGGTGCTCCTCTTCGGCTTACTGTGTCGCGAGCATGCCCTCCTCCTCCGGAGCTTCCATTCGGTTAAACTTAGGGGCCGCTTGGAACCGCCCGTGCCCGGGGAAGGTGCTCCTCTTCGGCTTACTGTGACGCGAGCATGCCCTCCTCCTCCGGAGCTTCCATTCGGTTAAACTTAGGGGCCGCTTGGCACCGCCCGTGCCCGGGGAAGGTGCTCCTCTACGGCGTAACTGCCACGCACGCCGGCCGGAGCTCTGGTACGGTCCGAACCGCGCGAAACGTCGCCACCGATCGTGTCCGGGGGAACGTGCTCTTCTTCGTCCACTCTTCTCTTCGCCCACGCTCTTCTTCGGCGCACGCCGGCCGTCTAACCGCTCCAGCGCCCCGTCGTGCCGCTCGGCGAAACTACAATGCCCCCGAATATTTTTTATACCCGCGAAGCACTGAACCCGCGAAAGGTGAACCGCGAAGTAGCGAGGGTTCACTGTATGTATAAGACCAAGACCTACAAAAAAGTCTCTTGGAGCAATGAGCTAGGTTTTACAGGAAGTCGGCCATTTTGAATTTATTAAAAGGGGGCGGGTCACCACAATGGACTTTGTGTAGAAATTATTATTGGGGCCCGAGCCGCGACCGCGGCGAGGTCCCTATTGTTTATGTAGAAATTATTATTAGGGCCCGAGCAGCGACCGCTACGAGGTCCCCATTGTTTTTGTGGAAATTTTTATTATTATTATTATTATTAGGGCCCGAGCAGTGACCGCTGCGAGGTCCCTATTGTTTTTCTAGAAATTGTTATTAGGGCCCGAGCTACGACGGCTGCGAGGTCCCTATTGTTTTTGTAGAAAATATTATTACTTTTATTATTATTATTATTATTATTATTAGGGCCTGAGCAGCGACCGCTGCGAAGTCCCTGTTGTTTTTGTAGAAATTATTATTATTATTATTTTTCCGATTGTACGATTGCATTTTTGACCCCCGAAACATGCACAAAAACTCACCAAACTTGGCAGTCTCATCGGGCATGGCGAGAAATTTGATATTTTAACGTCTAATATGAACAGGAAGTGAGTTATGAATTTTTGAAAGTCCGACTTTTGCCCTTTTTTGCATGTTTACAGGGGTCATTCTTTTGCACCCTGATCCTAAAGGCTTCATCTGATTGCCTTAAAATTCTGTCTGTAGCATCTTAAGACCTGGGACAAACACTGGGGCTAAAATCTTTTGTTTCCGAAATACTATATGACGGGGGCGGGGCTTCAAAGTTTTCACTTAAGATTTCCTTCGCCGCAATGGACAAAATGCTTAATAACTCTCCTGCACATGCTGCTAAAAATCCAAAACTTCACATATACATAAAGAGTCGGTACCTGAAGACATCTATATGTTTATATTCTGTTATACACCTTGCGCCAATCAATATCATTTTTTACATTTTGACGTACTGCACGGTGCCCTTTTAACGAATCCGATTGAAAATTGGCTAGAAAAGACTCAAGACATTGATCTTACTCTATCCCTATTTTTGTGACTTTCCTTCGAAGGGCGTGGCTATTGCGGTGCCGCAGAGTCTGATTATTCTCCGTGGCAACAAAAGTTCCTGCAAAATGATTCAGATGATCCATCTTCTCGAAATTTTTCACATTTGAGGATATTCAGGCCCTGAAGACGGCTGCCAACTTATTTTTGATCGCAGTGGTAGCGCCACCAACTGGTTAAAACAAATACAAATTATTTTCATTGATGTTTTTCTCCGGGCAGGTTAACAAAATCAACCTTATATTTGCTCGGATGAGTGTTTAGGCCTTGAGGATGTCACAATACGAAAGTCTTTCGCCTTCTTCAGAGTGTCACATGATGGTGTCTTGTGACCCGTCTTTATCAGCTGATGTTCCATGAGGGCGTGACTTACCTGTCACAAGAATGAAGGCAAGTCACGCCCCCCGCTGTCCGTTCACTCCGCCAAGATGCTGCTCCAGGTGGTAGAGAGGATGAAGGCTCCCTTGTCTCTGTTCATGGTTTTTATGCCTCGCTTGCAGATCTCAATGGCCTCTCTGATCCAGCGCTGTTGTTTGTTCTCTTCGGTGCGGATGACCCTGCCCTTCTCCCGGTCCATGATGTGGTTTTCCCTTTTGCAGTGGTCAGTGATTGCTGATTTGTAATGTTCATGTTGTGCTTGTTCTTTTACTGCTATGATTTTTCATTTTTTTGACAGGTAATTCACACCCTCATGGAACATCAGCTGATAAAGACGGGTCTCAAGACACCATCATGCGACACTCTAAAGAAGGCGAAAGACTCGCCGAAACATGTCAGGTAAAAAATTTACCTAAAACATAATTGTCTGCTTTTAATGAATCTGTCAAATATCAATAATAAGAAGACAAAATGAACCTAATACAAATAAATGAATGCTTAATAACTCCCCTGCACATGCTCCTAAAAATCCAAACCTTCACCTGTAAATAAAATGTCCCGACCTGAAGACATCTTAATGTTATTATTTTGTTATACACACAGCGCCGCCAAGTGGAATAAAAAATTTGTTTTTATTTTAATTTTCACGTACTGCACGGTGCCCTTTTGACGAATCCGACTGAAAATTAGTCAGAAAAGACTCAAGACAATGATCTTACTCTGTGCCGAATTTTGTGACGTTTTGGCAAAAGGCGTGGCTATTACGGTGCTGAAAAATCCGATTGTACTTTGTGGCAACAAAAGCTCCGGCAACATGACTCAGATGATCCTATCTTCTCGAAGTTGTACACATTTGAGGATACTTCAGCCCTGAAGACATCTACCAACTTATTTTTCATCGTAGTAGTAGCGCCACCAACTGGTAAAAGCTAATACAAGTTATTTTCTTGGATGTTTTTCTCCGTGCAACTCAACAAGGTCGCCCTCATATATGCTCGGATGACTGTTTCGGCCATGAGGATGTCACAATACGAAATTCATCCTTTTTCGTGAAAAGTTGTGGGAGTGGCATTGCACTGTTCGGCAATAAAACAACGCTGATTATGAGGTTCTAAATATGAACGACAACTCGTGAAACTTTACACACACATCAGGCAGAGCAAATTTATCAATATTTTATACGTTAGTTGTGCAGCTTTTTTGAAATGGCTCGCCATGGCCCTCGAGAAAAGTTAAAAAAAGAATAGAATAGAAATAGAAATCCCTTTATTGTCATTGTACTCAAGTGTGCAACGAGATTAGAGGGCTCCCCTCTCCAGTGCAATACAACAATAATACAGACAATATATAAATTAGATAAATAAATAAGACAGTGCAATGGAATTCAGTACTGAATAGGGCATATAGAAACACATCACAATGCTGTTTTGCAAGGTTAGGGTGGTCTCGTGTGTGTGTGAGAGTTCAGTATGGAGATGGCTCTCGGAAAGAAACTGTTTCTCAGTCTATTGGTCCTTGATTTGATGCATCTGTAGCGCCTGCCAGAGGGCAACAGGTCGAACAGGTGTGAGTTTGGGTGGGTATTGTCTTTGACGATGTTGAGAGCCCTTCTGAGGCACCGGGCGGTGTAGATGTCCGACAGCGAGGGGAGAGGGCAGCCAATAATCCTTTGCGCTGTTTTGACTGTCCTCTGGAGCCTCACTCTGTCCGCCTCAGTGCAGCCGCTGTACCAGGTGGAGACACAGTACGTCAGCAGGCTCTCGATGGACGAGTGGTAGAAGGCCAGCAGCAGCTTCCTGTCCAGGTTGAATTTCCTGAGGACTCTCAGGAAGTGCAGACGTTGGCGGACCTTCTTTACCACTGCTGTGGTGTTGTGACTCCAAGAAAGGTCATCAGAGATCTGTACTCCCAGGAACTTGAACGTGTGGACCCTCTCCACACACACGCCTTCGATGCAGAGGGGGGGCGGCAGCGTCTTGTTCCTCCTGAAGTCGACGACAATCTCCTTTGTTTTAGCAGAGTTAAGGTGCAGTCTGTTGTCCTTGCACCAAGTTGTCAGTCTCCCTACCTCCTCTCTGTAGGCTGTCTCGTCACCTTCCGAGATCAGACCGACCACTGTCGCGTCGTCAGCAAACTTGACGATGGTGTTGTTGCCGTGGGCCGGGCTGCAGTCGTAGGTGTAGAGGGCGTACAGGAGAGGGCTCAGCACGCATCCTTGGGGGGAACTGGTGCTCAGCATGAGGGTGGAGGACGTGTAGGGGCCGAGCAACACAGTCTGGGGTCTGTTGGTCAGAAAGTCCTTAATCCAGATGCGTGTGAGGGCAGGGAGGCCGAGAGTGTCCAGTTTGGCGACGAGGATGTCTGGGATGATCGTGTTGAATGCCGAGCTGTAGTCCACAAAGAGCATCCTTGCATAGCTCCGCTGTTGTTCCAGGTGGCCCAGCACAACATGCAGAGCAGCCCTGGTTGAGTGTTTCACCTCGCTTTTTGTAAATTTTATGGAGTACAGTGAACCCTCGGTTATCGCGGTTAATGGGGACCGAGACCACCCGCGAAAACTGAAAATCCGCGAAGTAGCGGCGCACCTTCAAAAATGCTTAAAAAAAAAATACAATATATATAATAAATATATAAATATATATATATATATATATATATATATATATATATATAATATATATATATATATATATATATATATATATATATATATATATATATACGGGGAGAGAGAGAGTGAAATTCATGTTATAACAAAAAAAACAAATTATTATTAAAACGTATTATTTTTTTATTCCCCAGCCATTCTTTTTGTATTTATTTAATTACTCAGACTTTTACCTGCTGGTACGCCGTCTGGTGTGCCCTGTGAAATGAAAGGTGCCATTCTTTATTTATTTATTTATTTATTCATTTATTCATTCATAACTGACAGCTTCGCGCTCCGCTCGTGCCCGGGCGGAAGAGGTGCTCCAATTCGGCTTAACTGTGACACACGCCCACCCTCCTCCCCCGGAGCTTCCATTCGGTTAAACTTAGGGGCCGCTTGGCACCGCCCGTGCCCGGGGAAGGTGCTCCTCTTCGGCTTACTGTGTCGCGAGCATGCCCTCCTCCTCCGGAGCTTCCATTCGGTTAAACTTAGGGGCCGCTTGGAACCGCCCGTGCCCGGGGAAGGTGCTCCTCTTCGGCTTACTGTGACGCGAGCATGCCCTCCTCCTCCGGAGCTTCCATTCGGTTAAACTTAGGGGCCGCTTGGCACCGCCCGTGCCCGGGGAAGGTGCTCCTCTACGGCTTAACTGCCACGCACGCCGGCCGGAGCTCTGGTACGGTCCGAACCGCGCGAAACGTCGCCACCGATCGTGTCCGGGGGAACGTGCTCTTCTTCGTCCACTCTTCTCTTCGCCCACGCTCTTCTTCGGCGCACGCCGGCCGTCTAACCGCTCCAGCGCCCCGTCGTGCCGCTCGGCGAAACTACAATGCCCCCGAATATTTTTTATACCCGCGAAGCACTGAACCCGCGAAAGGTGAACCGCGAAGTAGCGAGGGTTCACTGTATGTATAAGACCAAGACCTACAAAAAAGTCTCTTGGAGCAATGAGCTAGGTTTTACAGGAAGTCGGCCATTTTGAATTTATTAAAAGGGGGCGGGTCACCACAATGGACTTTGTGTAGAAATTATTATTGGGGCCCGAGCCGCGACCGCGGCGAGGTCCCTATTGTTTATGTAGAAATTATTATTAGGGCCCGAGCAGCGACCGCTACGAGGTCCCCATTGTTTTTGTGGAAATTTTTATTATTATTATTATTATTAGGGCCCGAGCAGTGACCGCTGCGAGGTCCCTATTGTTTTTCTAGAAATTGTTATTAGGGCCCGAGCTACGACGGCTGCGAGGTCCCTATTGTTTTTGTAGAAAATATTATTACTTTTATTATTATTATTATTATTATTATTAGGGCCTGAGCAGCGACCGCTGCGAAGTCCCTGTTGTTTTTGTAGAAATTATTATTATTATTATTTTTCCGATTGTACGATTGCATTTTTGACCCCCGAAACATGCACAAAAACTCACCAAACTTGGCAGTCTCATCGGGCATGGCGAGAAATTTGATATTTTAACGTCTAATATGAACAGGAAGTGAGTTATGAATTTTTGAAAGTCCGACTTTTGCCCTTTTTTGCATGTTTACAGGGGTCATTCTTTTGCACCCTGATCCTAAAGGCTTCATCTGATTGCCTTAAAATTCTGTCTGTAGCATCTTAAGACCTGGGACAAACACTGGGGCTAAAATCTTTTGTTTCCGAAATACTATATGACGGGGGCGGGGCTTCAAAGTTTTCACTTAAGATTTCCTTCGCCGCAATGGACAAAATGCTTAATAACTCTCCTGCACATGCTGCTAAAAATCCAAAACTTCACATATACATAAAGAGTCGGTACCTGAAGACATCTATATGTTTATATTCTGTTATACACCTTGCGCCAATCAATATAATTTTTTACATTTTGACGTACTGCACGGTGCCCTTTTAACGAATCCGATTGAAAATTGGCTAGAAAAGACTCAAGACATTGATCTTACTCTATCCCTATTTTTGTGACTTTCCTTCGAAGGGCGTGGCTATTGCGGTGCCGCAGAGTCTGATTATTCTCCGTGGCAACAAAAGTTCCTGCAAAATGATTCAGATGATCCATCTTCTCGAAATTTTTCACATTTGAGGATATTCAGGCCCTGAAGACGGCTGCCAACTTATTTTTGATCGCAGTGGTAGCGCCACCAACTGGTTAAAACAAATACAAATTATTTTCGTTGATGTTTTTCTCCGGGCAGGTTAACAAAATCTACCTTATATTTGCTCGGATGAGTGTTTAGGCCTTGAGGATGTCACAATACGAAAGTCTTTCGCCTTCTTCAGAGTGTCACATGATGGTGTCTTGTGACCCGTCTTTATCAGCTGATGTTCCATGAGGGCGTGACTTACCTGTCACAAGAATGAAGGCAAGTCACGCCCCCCGCTGTCCGTTCACTCCGCCAAGATGCTGCTCCAGGTGGTAGAGAGGATGAAGGCTCCCTTGTCTCTGTTCATGGTTTTTATGCCTCGCTTGCAGATCTCAATGGCCTCTCTGATCCAGCGCTGTTGTTTGTTCTCTTCGGTGCGGATGACCCTGCCCTTCTCCCGGTCCATGATGTGGTTTTCCCTTTTGCAGTGGTCAGTGATTGCTGATTTGTAATGTTCATGTTGTGCTTGTTCTTTTACTGCTATGATTTTTCATTTTTTTGACAGGTAATTCACACCCTCATGGAACATCAGCTGATAAAGACGGGTCTCAAGACACCATCATGCGACACTCTGAAGAAGGCGAAAGACTCGCCGAAACATGTCAGGTAAAAAATTTACCTAAAACATAATTGTCTGCTTTTAATGAATCTGTCAAATATCAATAATAAGAAGACAAAATGAACCTAATACAAATAAATGAATGCTTAATAACTCCCCTGCACATGCTCCTAAAAATCCAAACCTTCACCTGTAAATAAAATGTCCCGACCTGAAGACATCTTAATGTTATTATTTTGTTATACACACAGCGCCGCCAAGTGGAATAAAAAATTTGTTTTTATTTTAATTTTCACGTACTGCACGGTGCCCTTTTGACGAATCCGACTGAAAATTAGTCAGAAAAGACTCAAGACAATGATCTTACTCTCTGCCGAGTTTTGTGACGTTTTGGCAAAAGGCGTGGCTATTACGGTGCTGAAAAGTCCGATTGTACTTTGTGGCAACAAAAGCTCCGGCAACATGACTGAGATGATCCTATCTTCTCGAAGTTGTACACATTTGAGGATACTTCAACCCTGAAGACATCTACCAACTTATTTTTCATCGTAGTAGTAGCGCCACCAACTGGTAAAAGCTAATACAAGTTATTTTCTTGGATGTTTTTCTCCGTGCAACTCAACAAGGTCGCCCTCATATATGCTCGGAGGACTGTTTCGTCCATGAGGATGTCACAATACGAAATTCATCCTTTTTCGTGAAAAGTTGTGGGAGTGGCATTGCACTGTCCGGCAATAAAACAACGCTGATTATGAGGTTCTAAATATGAACGACAACTCGTGAAACTTGACACACACATCAGGCAGAGCAAATTTATCAATATTTTATACGTTAGTTGTGCAGCTTTTTTTAAATGGCTCGCCATGGCCCTCGAGAAATGTTCAAAAAAGCAGCCCTGGTTGAGTGTTTCACCTCGCTTTTTGTAAATTTTATGGAGTACAGTGAACCCTCGGTTGTCGCGGTTAATGGGGACCGAGACCACCCGCGGAAACTGAAAATCCGCGAAGTAGCGGCGCACCTTCAAAAATGCTTAAAAAAAAATACAATATATATAATAAATATATATATATATAGATATATATATAGATATATATTGATATATATATATATATATATACAGAGAGAGAGAGAGAGTGAAATTCATGTTATAACAAAAAAAACAAATTATTATTAAAACGTATTATTTTTTTATTCCCCAGCCATTCTTTTTGTATTTATTTAATTACTCCGACTATTACCTGCTGGTACGCCGTCCGGTGTGCCCTGTGAAATGAAAGGTGGCATTCTTTATTTATTTATTTATTTATTCATTTATTCATTCATAACTGACAGCTTCGCGCTCCGCTCGTGCCCGGGCGGAAGAGGTGCTCCAATTCGGCTTAACTGTGACACACGCCCACCCTCCTCCCCCGGAGCTTCCATTCGGTTAAACTTAGGGGCCGCTTGGCACCGCCCGTGCCCGGGGAAGGTGCTCCTCTTCGGCTTACTGTGACGCGAGCATGCCCGCCTCCTCCGGAGCTTCCATTCGGTTAAACTTAGGGGCCGCTTGGAACCGCCCGTGCCCGGCGAAGGTGCTCCTCTTCGGCTTACTGTAACGCGAGCATGCCCTCCTCCTCCGGAGCTTCCATTTGGTTAAACTTAGGGGCCGCTTGGAACCGCCCGTGCCCGAGGAAGGTGCTCCTCTTCGGCTTACTGTGACGCGAGCATGCCCTCCTCCTCCGGAGCTTCCATTCGGTTAAACTTAGGGGCCGCTTGGCACCGCCCGTGCCCGGGGAAGGTGCTCCTCTACGGCTTAACTGCCACGCACGCCGGCCGGAGCTCTGGTACGGTCCGAACCGCGCGAAACGTCGCCACCGATCGTGTCCGGGGGAACGTGCTCTTCTTCGTCCACTCTCCTCTTCGCCCACGCTCTTCTTCGGCGCACGCCGGCCGTCTAACCGCTCCAGCGCCCGTCGTGCCGCTCGGCGAAACTACAATGCCCCCGAATATTTTTTATACCCGCGAAGCACTGAACCCGCGAAAGGTGAACCGCGAAGTAGCGAGGGTTCACTGTATGTATAAGACCAAGACCTACAAAAAAGTCTCTTGGAGCAATGAGCTAGGTTTTACAGGAAGTCGGCCATTTTGAATTTACTTAAAAGGGGCGGGTCACCACAATGGACTTTGTGTAGAAATTATTATTGGGGCCCGAGCAGCGACCGCGGCGAGGTCCCTATTGTTTATGTAGAAATTATTATTAGGGCCCGAGCAGCGACCGCTACGAGGTCCCCATTGTTTTTGTGGAAATTATTATTATTATTATTATTAGGGCCCGAGCAGTGACCGCTGCGAGGTCCCTATTGTTTTTCTAGAAATTGTTATTAGGGCCCGAACTGCGACGGCTGCGAGGTCCCTATTGTTTTTGTAGAAAATATTAATACTTTTATTATTATTATTATTATTAGGGCCTGAGCAGCGACCGCTGCGAAGTCCCTGTTGTTTTTGTAGAAATTATTATTATTATTATTTTTCCGATTGTTCGATTGCATTTTTGACCCCCGAAACATGCACAAAAATTCACCAAACTTGGCAGTCTCATCGGGCATGGCGAAAAATTTGATATTTTAACGTCTAATATGAACAGGAAGTGAGTTATGAATTTTTGAAAGTCCGACTTTTGCCCTTTTTTGCATGTTTACAGGGGTCATTCTTTTGCACCCTGATCCTAAAGGCTTCATCTGATTGCCTTAAAATTCTGTCTGTAGCATCTTAAGACCTGGGACAAACACTGGGGCTAAAATTTTTTGTTTCCGAAATACTATATGACGGGGGCGGGGCTTCGAAGTTTTCACTTAAGATTTCCTTCGCCGCAATGGACAAAATGCTTAATAACTCTCTTGCACATGCTGCTCAAAATCCAAAACTTCACATGTACATCAAGAGTCGGTACCTGAAGACATCTATATGTTTATATTCTGTTATACACCTTGCGCCAATCAATATCATTTTTTACATTTTGACGTCCTGCACGGTGCCCTTTTAACGAATCCGATTGAAAATTGGCTAGAAAAGACTCAAGACATTGATCTTACTCTATCCCTATTTTTGTGACTTTCCTTCGAAGGGCGTGGCTATTACGGTGCCGCAGAGTCTGATTATTCTCCGTGGCAACAAAAGTTCCTGCAAAATGATTCAGATGATCCATCTTCTCGAAATTTTTCACATTTGAGGATATTCAGGCCCTGAAGACGGCTGCCAACTTATTTTTGATCGGATGAGTGTTTAGGCCTTGAGGATGTCACAATACGAAAGTCTTTCGCCTTCTTCAGAGTGTCACATGATGGTGTCTTGTGGCCCGTCTTTATCAGCTGATGTTCCATGAGGGCGTGACTTACCTGTCACAAGAATGAAGGCAAGTCACGCCCCCCGCTGTCCGTTCACTCCGCCAAGATGCTGCTCCAGGTGGTAGAGAGGATGAAGGCTCCCTTGTCTCTGTTCATGGTGTTTATGCCTCGCTTGCAGATCTCAATGGCCTCTCTGATCCAGCGCTGTTGTTTGTTCTCTTCGGTGCGGATGACCCTGCCCTTCTCCCGGTCCATGATGTGGTTTTCCCTTTTGCAGTGGTCAGTGATTGCTGATTTGTAATGTTCATGTTGTGCTTGTTCTTTTACTGCTCTGATTTTTCATTTTTTTGACAGGTAAGTCACACCCTCATGGAACATCAGCTGATAAAGACGGGTCTCAAGACACCATCATGCGACACTCTGAAGAAGGCGAAAGACTCGCCGAAACATGTCAGGTAAAAAATTAACCTAAAACATAATTGTCTGCTTTTAATGAATCAGTCAAATATCAATAATAAGAAGACAAAATGAACCTAATACAAATAAATGAATGCTTAATAACGCCCCTGCACATGCTCCTAAAAATCCAAACCTTCACCTGTAAATAAAACGTCCCGACCTGAAGACATCTTAATGTTATTATTTTGTTATACACACAGCGCCGCCAAGTGGAATCAAAAATTTGTTTTTATTTTAATTTTCACGTACTGCACGGTGCCCTTTTGACGAATCCGACTGAAAATTAGTCAGAAAAGACTCAAGACAATGATCTTACTCTGTGCCGAATTTTGTGACGTTTTGGCAAAAGGCGTGGCTATTACGGTGCTGAAAAATCCGATTGTACTTTGTGGCAACAAAAGCTCCGGCAACATGACTCAGATGATCCTATCTTCTCGAAGTTGTACACATTTGAGGATACTTCAGCCCTGAAGACATCTACCAACTTATTTTTCATCGTAGTAGTAGCGCCACCAACTGGTAAAAGCTAATACAAGTTATTTTCTTGGATGTTTTTCTCCGTGCAACTCAACAAGGTCGCCCTCATATATGCTCGGATGACTGTTTCGGCCATGAGGATGTCACAATACGAAATTCATCCTTTTTCGTGAAAAGTTGTGGGAGTGGCATTGCACTGTTCGGCAATAAAACAACGCTGATTATGAGGTTCTAAATATGAACGACAACTCGTGAAACTTTACACACACATCAGGCAGAGCAAATTTATCAATATTTTATACGTTAGTTGTGCAGCTTTTTTGAAATGGCTCGCCATGGCCCTCGAGAAAAGTTAAAAAAAAGAATAGAATAGAAATAGAAATCCCTTTATTGTCATTGTACTCAAGTGTGCAACGAGATTAGAGGGCTCCCCTCTCCAGTGCAATACAACAATAATACAGACAATATATAAATTAGATAAATAAATACGACAGTGCAATGGAATTCAGTACTGAATAGGGCATATAGAAACACATCACAATGCTGTTTTGCAAGGTTAGGGTGGTCTCGTGTGTGTGTGAGAGTTCAGTATGGAGATGGCTCTCGGAAAGAAACTGTTTCTCAGTCTATTGGTCCTTGATTTGATGCATCTGTAGCGCCTGCCAGAGGGCAACAGGTCGAACAGGTGTGAGTTTGGGTGGGTATTGTCTTTGACGATGTTGAGAGCCCTTCTGAGGCACCGGGCGGTGTAGATGTCCGACAGCGAGGGGAGAGGGCAGCCAATAATCCTTTGCGCTGTTTTGACTGTCCTCTGGAGCCTCACTCTGTCCGCCTCAGTGCAGCCGCTGTACCAGGTGGAGACACAGTACGTCAGCAGGCTCTCGATGGACGAGTGGTAGAAGGCCAGCAGCAGCTTCCTGTCCAGGTTGAATTTCCTGAGGACTCTCAGGAAGTGCAGACGTTGGCGGACCTTCTTTACCACTGCTGTGGTGTTGTGACTCCAAGAAAGGTCATCGGAGATCTGTACTCCCAGGAACTTGAACGTGTGGACCCTCTCCACACACACGCCTTCGATGCAGAGGGGGGGCGGCAGCGTCTTGTTCCTCCTGAAGTCGACGACAATCTCCTTTGTTTTAGCAGAGTTAAGGTGCAGTCTGTTGTCCTTGCACCAAGTTGTCAGTCTCCCTACCTCCTCTCTGTAGGCTGTCTCGTCACCTTCCGAGATCAGACCGACCACTGTCGCGTCGTCAGCAAACTTGACGATGGTGTTGTTGCCGTGGGCCGGGCTGCAGTCGTAGGTGTAGAGGGCGTACAGGAGAGGGCTCAGCACGCATCCTTGGGGGGAACTGGTGCTCAGCATGAGGGTGGAGGACGTGTAGGGGCCGAGCAACACAGTCTGGGGTCTGTTGGTCAGAAAGTCCTTAATCCAGATGCGTGTGAGGGCAGGGAGGCCGAGAGTGTCCAGTTTGGCGACGAGGATGTCTGGGATGATCGTGTTGAATGCCGAGCTGTAGTCCACAAAGAGCATCCTTGCATAGCTCCGCTGTTGTTCCAGGTGGCCCAGCACAACATGCAGAGCAGCCCTGGTTGAGTGTTTCACCTCGCTTTTTGTAAATTTTATGGAGTACAGTGAACCCTCGGTTATCGCGGTTAATGGGGACCGAGACCACCCGCGAAAACTGAAAATCCGCGAAGTAGCGGCGCACCTTCAAAAATGCTTAAAAAAAAAATACAATATATATAATAAATATATAAATATATATATATATATATATATATATATATATATATACGGGGAGAGAGAGAGTGAAATTCATGTTATAACAAAAAAAACAAATTATTATTAAAACGTATTATTTTTTTATTCCCCAGCCATTCTTTTTGTATTTATTTAATTACTCAGACTTTTACCTGCTGGTACACCGTCTGGTGTGCCCTGTGAAATGAAAGGTGCCATTCTTTATTTATTTATTTATTTATTCATTTATTCATTCATAACTGACAGCTTCGCGCTCCGCTCGTGCCCGGGCGGAAGAGGTGCTCCAATTCGGCTTAACTGTGACACACGCCCACCCTCCTCCCCCGGAGCTTCCATTCGGTTAAACTTAGGGGCCGCTTGGCACCGCCCGTGCCCGGGGAAGGTGCTCCTCTTCGGCTTACTGTGTCGCGAGCATGCCCTCCTCCTCCGGAGCTTCCATTCGGTTAAACTTAGGGGCCGCTTGGAACCGCCCGTGCCCGGGGAAGGTGCTCCTCTTCGGCTTACTGTGACGCGAGCATGCCCTCCTCCTCCGGAGCTTCCATTCGGTTAAACTTAGGGGCCGCTTGGCACCGCCCGCGCCCGGGGAAGGTGCTCCTCTACGGCTTAACTGCCACGCACGCCGGCCGGAGCTCTGGTACGGTCCGAACCGCGCGAAACGTCGCCACCGATCGTGTCCGGGGGAACGTGCTCTTCTTCGTCCACTCTTCTCTTCGCCCACGCTCTTCTTCGGCGCACGCCGGCCGTCTAACCGCTCCAGCGCCCCGTCGTGCCGCTCGGCGAAACTACAATGCCCCCGAATATTTTTTATACCCGCGAAGCACTGAACCCGCGAAAGGTGAACCGCGAAGTAGCGAGGGTTCACTGTATGTATAAGACCAAGACCTACAAAAAAGTCTCTTGGAGCAATGAGCTAGGTTTTACAGGAAGTCGGCCATTTTGAATTTATTAAAAGGGGGCGGGTCACCACAATGGACTTTGTGTAGAAATTATTATTGGGGCCCGAGCAGCGACCGCGGCGAGGTCCCTATTGTTTATGTAGAAATTATTATTAGGGCCCGAGCAGCGACCGCTACGAGGTCCCCATTGTTTTTGTGGAAATTTTTATTATTATTATTATTATTAGGGCCCGAGCAGTGACCGCTGCGAGGTCCCTATTGTTTTTCTAGAAATTGTTATTAGGGCCCGAGCTACGACGGCTGCGAGGTCCCTATTGTTTTTGTAGAAAATATTATTACTTTTATTATTATTATTATTATTATTATTAGGGCCTGAGCAGCGACCGCTGCGAAGTCCCTGTTGTTTTTGTAGAAATTATTATTATTATTATTTTTCCGATTGTACGATTGCATTTTTGACCCCCGAAACATGCACAAAAACTCACCAAACTTGGCAGTCTCATCGGGCATGGCGAGAAATTTGATATTTTAACGTCTAATATGAACAGGAAGTGAGTTATGAATTTTTGAAAGTCCGACTTTTGCCCTTTTTTGCATGTTTACAGGGGTCATTCTTTTGCACCCTGATCCTAAAGGCTTCATCTGATTGCCTTAAAATTCTGTCTGTAGCATCTTAAGACCTGGGACAAACACTGGGGCTAAAATCTTTTGTTTCCGAAATACTATATGACGGGGGCGGGGCTTCAAAGTTTTCACTTAAGATTTCCTTCGCCGCAATGGACAAAATGCTTAATAACTCTCCTGCACATGCTGCTAAAAATCCAAAACTTCACATATACATAAAGAGTCGGTACCTGAAGACATCTATATGTTTATATTCTGTTATACACCTTGCGCCAATCAATATAATTTTTTACATTTTGACGTACTGCACGGTGCCCTTTTAACGAATCCGATTGAAAATTGGCTAGAAAAGACTCAAGACATTGATCTTACTCTATCCCTATTTTTGTGACTTTCCTTCGAAGGGCGTGGCTATTGCGGTGCCGCAGAGTCTGATTATTCTCCGTGGCAACAAAAGTTCCTGCAAAATGATTCAGATGATCCATCTTCTCGAAATTTTTCACATTTGAGGATATTCAGGCCCTGAAGACGGCTGCCAACTTATTTTTGATCGCAGTGGTAGCGCCACCAACTGGTTAAAACAAATACAAATTATTTTCGTTGATGTTTTTCTCCGGGCAGGTTAACAAAATCTACCTTATATTTGCTCGGATGAGTGTTTAGGCCTTGAGGATGTCACAATACGAAAGTCTTTCGCCTTCTTCAGAGTGTCACATGATGGTGTCTTGTGACCCGTCTTTATCAGCTGATGTTCCATGAGGGCGTGACTTACCTGTCACAAGAATGAAGGCAAGTCACGCCCCCCGCTGTCCGTTCACTCCGCCAAGATGCTGCTCCAGGTGGTAGAGAGGATGAAGGCTCCCTTGTCTCTGTTCATGGTTTTTATGCCTCGCTTGCAGATCTCAATGGCCTCTCTGATCCAGCGCTGTTGTTTGTTCTCTTCGGTGCGGATGACCCTGCCCTTCTCCCGGTCCATGATGTGGTTTTCCCTTTTGCAGTGGTCAGTGATTGCTGATTTGTAATGTTCATGTTGTGCTTGTTCTTTTACTGCTATGATTTTTCATTTTTTTGACAGGTAATTCACACCCTCATGGAACATCAGCTGATAAAGACGGGTCTCAAGACACCATCATGCGACACTCTGAAGAAGGCGAAAGACTCGCCGAAACATGTCAGGTAAAAAATTTACCTAAAACATAATTGTCTGCTTTTAATGAATCTGTCAAATATCAATAATAAGAAGACAAAATGAACCTAATACAAATAAATGAATGCTTAATAACTCCCCTGCACATGCTCCTAAAAATCCAAACCTTCACCTGTAAATAAAATGTCCCGACCTGAAGACATCTTAATGTTATTATTTTGTTATACACACAGCGCCGCCAAGTGGAATAAAAAATTTGTTTTTATTTTAATTTTCACGTACTGCACGGTGCCCTTTTGACGAATCCGACTGAAAATTAGTCAGAAAAGACTCAAGACAATGATCTTACTCTCTGCCGAGTTTTGTGACGTTTTGGCAAAAGGCGTGGCTATTACGGTGCTGAAAAGTCCGATTGTACTTTGTGGCAACAAAAGCTCCGGCAACATGACTGAGATGATCCTATCTTCTCGAAGTTGTACACATTTGAGGATACTTCAACCCTGAAGACATCTACCAACTTATTTTTCATCGTAGTAGTAGCGCCACCAACTGGTAAAAGCTAATACAAGTTATTTTCTTGGATGTTTTTCTCCGTGCAACTCAACAAGGTCGCCCTCATATATGCTCGGAGGACTGTTTCGTCCATGAGGATGTCACAATACGAAATTCATCCTTTTTCGTGAAAAGTTGTGGGAGTGGCATTGCACTGTCCGGCAATAAAACAACGCTGATTATGAGGTTCTAAATATGAACGACAACTCGTGAAACTTGACACACACATCAGGCAGAGCAAATTTATCAATATTTTATACGTTAGTTGTGCAGCTTTTTTTAAATGGCTCGCCATGGCCCTCGAGAAATGTTCAAAAAAGCAGCCCTGGTTGAGTGTTTCACCTCGCTTTTTGTAAATTTTATGGAGTACAGTGAACCCTCGGTTGTCGCGGTTAATGGGGACCGAGACCACCCGCGGAAACTGAAAATCCGCGAAGTAGCGGCGCACCTTCAAAAATGCTTAAAAAAAAATACAATATATATAATAAATATATATATATATAGATATATATATAGATATATATTGATATATATATATATATATATACAGAGAGAGAGAGAGAGTGAAATTCATGTTATAACAAAAAAAACAAATTATTATTAAAACGTATTATTTTTTTATTCCCCAGCCATTCTTTTTGTATTTATTTAATTACTCCGACTATTACCTGCTGGTACGCCGTCCGGTGTGCCCTGTGAAATGAAAGGTGGCATTCTTTATTTATTTATTTATTTATTCATTTATTCATTCATAACTGACAGCTTCGCGCTCCGCTCGTGCCCGGGCGGAAGAGGTGCTCCAATTCGGCTTAACTGTGACACACGCCCACCCTCCTCCCCCGGAGCTTCCATTCGGTTAAACTTAGGGGCCGCTTGGCACCGCCCGTGCCCGGGGAAGGTGCTCCTCTTCGGCTTACTGTGACGCGAGCATGCCCGCCTCCTCCGGAGCTTCCATTCGGTTAAACTTAGGGGCCGCTTGGAACCGCCCGTGCCCGGCGAAGGTGCTCCTCTTCGGCTTACTGTAACGCGAGCATGCCCTCCTCCTCCGGAGCTTCCATTTGGTTAAACTTAGGGGCCGCTTGGAACCGCCCGTGCCCGAGGAAGGTGCTCCTCTTCGGCTTACTGTGACGCGAGCATGCCCTCCTCCTCCGGAGCTTCCATTCGGTTAAACTTAGGGGCCGCTTGGCACCGCCCGTGCCCGGGGAAGGTGCTCCTCTACGGCTTAACTGCCACGCACGCCGGCCGGAGCTCTGGTACGGTCCGAACCGCGCGAAACGTCGCCACCGATCGTGTCCGGGGGAACGTGCTCTTCTTCGTCCACTCTCCTCTTCGCCCACGCTCTTCTTCGGCGCACGCCGGCCGTCTAACCGCTCCAGCGCCCGTCGTGCCGCTCGGCGAAACTACAATGCCCCCGAATATTTTTTATACCCGCGAAGCACTGAACCCGCGAAAGGTGAACCGCGAAGTAGCGAGGGTTCACTGTATGTATAAGACCAAGACCTACAAAAAAGTCTCTTGGAGCAATGAGCTAGGTTTTACAGGAAGTCGGCCATTTTGAATTTACTTAAAAGGGGCGGGTCACCACAATGGACTTTGTGTAGAAATTATTATTGGGGCCCGAGCAGCGACCGCGGCGAGGTCCCTATTGTTTATGTAGAAATTATTATTAGGGCCCGAGCAGCGACCGCTACGAGGTCCCCATTGTTTTTGTGGAAATTATTATTATTATTATTATTAGGGCCCGAGCAGTGACCGCTGCGAGGTCCCTATTGTTTTTCTAGAAATTGTTATTAGGGCCCGAACTGCGACGGCTGCGAGGTCCCTATTGTTTTTGTAGAAAATATTAATACTTTTATTATTATTATTATTATTAGGGCCTGAGCAGCGACCGCTGCGAAGTCCCTGTTGTTTTTGTAGAAATTATTATTATTATTATTTTTCCGATTGTTCGATTGCATTTTTGACCCCCGAAACATGCACAAAAATTCACCAAACTTGGCAGTCTCATCGGGCATGGCGAAAAATTTGATATTTTAACGTCTAATATGAACAGGAAGTGAGTTATGAATTTTTGAAAGTCCGACTTTTGCCCTTTTTTGCATGTTTACAGGGGTCATTCTTTTGCACCCTGATCCTAAAGGCTTCATCTGATTGCCTTAAAATTCTGTCTGTAGCATCTTAAGACCTGGGACAAACACTGGGGCTAAAATTTTTTGTTTCCGAAATACTATATGACGGGGGCGGGGCTTCGAAGTTTTCACTTAAGATTTCCTTCGCCGCAATGGACAAAATGCTTAATAACTCTCTTGCACATGCTGCTCAAAATCCAAAACTTCACATGTACATCAAGAGTCGGTACCTGAAGACATCTATATGTTTATATTCTGTTATACACCTTGCGCCAATCAATATCATTTTTTACATTTTGACGTCCTGCACGGTGCCCTTTTAACGAATCCGATTGAAAATTGGCTAGAAAAGACTCAAGACATTGATCTTACTCTATCCCTATTTTTGTGACTTTCCTTCGAAGGGCGTGGCTATTACGGTGCCGCAGAGTCTGATTATTCTCCGTGGCAACAAAAGTTCCTGCAAAATGATTCAGATGATCCATCTTCTCGAAATTTTTCACATTTGAGGATATTCAGGCCCTGAAGACGGCTGCCAACTTATTTTTGATCGGATGAGTGTTTAGGCCTTGAGGATGTCACAATACGAAAGTCTTTCGCCTTCTTCAGAGTGTCACATGATGGTGTCTTGTGGCCCGTCTTTATCAGCTGATGTTCCATGAGGGCGTGACTTACCTGTCACAAGAATGAAGGCAAGTCACGCCCCCCGCTGTCCGTTCACTCCGCCAAGATGCTGCTCCAGGTGGTAGAGAGGATGAAGGCTCCCTTGTCTCTGTTCATGGTTTTTATGCCTCGCTTGCAGATCTCAATGGCCTCTCTGATCCAGCGCTGTTGTTTGTTCTCTTCGGTGCGGATGACCCTGCCCTTCTCCCGGTCCATGATGTGGTTTTCCCTTTTGCAGTGGTCAGTGATTGCTGATTTGTAATGTTCATGTTGTGCTTGTTCTTTTACTGCTCTGATTTTTCATTTTTTTGACAGGTAAGTCACACCCTCATGGAACATCAGCTGATAAAGACGGGTCTCAAGACACCATCATGCGACACTCTGAAGAAGGCGAAAGACTCGCCGAAACATGTCAGGTAAAAAATTAACCTAAAACATAATTGTCTGCTTTTAATGAATCAGTCAAATATCAATAATAAGAAGACAAAATGAACCTAATACAAATAAATGAATGCTTAATAACGCCCCTGCACATGCTCCTAAAAATCCAAACCTTCACCTGTAAATAAAACGTCCCGACCTGAAGACATCTTAATGTTATTATTTTGTTATACACACAGCGCCGCCAAGTGGAATCAAAAATTTGTTTTTATTTTAATTTTCACGTACTGCACGGTGCCCTTTTGACGAATCCGACTGAAAATTAGTCAGAAAAGACTCAAGACAATGATCTTACTCTGTGCCGAATTTTGTGACGTTTTGGCAAAAGGCGTGGCTATTACGGTGCTGAAAAATCCGATTGTACTTTGTGGCAACAAAAGCTCCGGCAACATGACTCAGATGATCCTATCTTCTCGAAGTTGTACACATTTGAGGATACTTCAGCCCTGAAGACATCTACCAACTTATTTTTCATCGTAGTAGTAGCGCCACCAACTGGTAAAAGCTAATACAAGTTATTTTCTTGGATGTTTTTCTCCGTGCAACTCAACAAGGTCGCCCTCATATATGCTCGGATGACTGTTTCGGCCATGAGGATGTCACAATACGAAATTCATCCTTTTTCGTGAAAAGTTGTGGGAGTGGCATTGCACTGTTCGGCAATAAAACAACGCTGATTATGAGGTTCTAAATATGAACGACAACTCGTGAAACTTTACACACACATCAGGCAGAGCAAATTTATCAATATTTTATACGTTAGTTGTGCAGCTTTTTTGAAATGGCTCGCCATGGCCCTCGAGAAAAGTTAAAAAAAGAATAGAATAGAAATAGAAATCCCTTTATTGTCATTGTACTCAAGTGTGCAACGAGATTAGAGGGCTCCCCTCTCCAGTGCAATACAACAATAATACAGACAATATATAAATTAGATAAATAAATACGACAGTGCAATGGAATTCAGTACTGAATAGGGCATATAGAAACACATCACAATGCTGTTTTGCAAGGTTAGGGTGGTCTCGTGTGTGTGTGAGAGTTCAGTATGGAGATGGCTCTCGGAAAGAAACTGTTTCTCAGTCTATTGGTCCTTGATTTGATGCATCTGTAGCGCCTGCCAGAGGGCAACAGGTCGAACAGGTGTGAGTTTGGGTGGGTATTGTCTTTGACGATGTTGAGAGCCCTTCTGAGGCACCGGGCGGTGTAGATGTCCGACAGCGAGGGGAGAGGGCAGCCAATAATCCTTTGCGCTGTTTTGACTGTCCTCTGGAGCCTCACTCTGTCCGCCTCAGTGCAGCCGCTGTACCAGGTGGAGACACAGTACGTCAGCAGGCTCTCGATGGACGAGTGGTAGAAGGCCAGCAGCAGCTTCCTGTCCAGGTTGAATTTCCTGAGGACTCTCAGGAAGTGCAGACGTTGGCGGACCTTCTTTACCACTGCTGTGGTGTTGTGACTCCAAGAAAGGTCATCGGAGATCTGTACTCCCAGGAACTTGAACGTGTGGACCCTCTCCACACACACGCCTTCGATGCAGAGGGGGGGCGGCAGCGTCTTGTTCCTCCTGAAGTCGACGACAATCTCCTTTGTTTTAGCAGAGTTAAGGTGCAGTCTGTTGTCCTTGCACCAAGTTGTCAGTCTCCCTACCTCCTCTCTGTAGGCTGTCTCGTCACCTTCCGAGATCAGACCGACCACTGTCGTGTCGTCAGCAAACTTGACGATGGTGTTGTTGCCGTGGGCCGGGCTGCAGTCGTAGGTGTAGAGGGCGTACAGGAGAGGGCTCAGCACGCATCCTTGGGGGGAACCGGTGCTCAGCATGAGGGTGGAGGACGTGTAGGGGCCGAGCAACACAGTCTGGGGTCTGTTGGTCAGAAAGTCCTTAATCCAGATGCGTGTGAGGGCAGGGAGGCCGAGAGTGTCCAGTTTGGCGACGAGGATGTCTGGGATGATCGTGTTGAATGCCGAGCTGTAGTCCACAAAGAGCATCCTTGCATAGCTCCGCTGTTGTTCCAGGTGGCCCAGCACAACATGCAGAGCAGCCCTGGTTGAGTGTTTCACCTCGCTTTTTGTAAATTTTATGGAGTACAGTGAACCCTCGGTTATCGCGGTTAATGGGGACCGAGACCACCCGCGAAAACTGAAAATCCGCGAAGTAGCGGCGCACCTTCAAAAATGCTTAAAAAAAAAATACAATATATATAATAAATATATAAATATATATATATATATATATATATATATATATATATATATATATACGGGGAGAGAGAGAGTGAAATTCATGTTATAACAAAAAAACCAAATTATTATTAAAACGTATTATTTTTTTATTCCCCAGCCATTCTTTTTGTATTTATTTAATTACTCAGACTTTTACCTGCTGGTACACCGTCTGGTGTGCCCTGTGAAATGAAAGGTGCCATTCTTTATTTATTTATTTATTTATTCATTTATTCATTCATAACTGACAGCTTCGCGCTCCGCTCGTGCCCGGGCGGAAGAGGTGCTCCAATTCGGCTTAACTGTGACACACGCCCACCCTCCTCCCCCGGAGCTTCCATTCGGTTAAACTTAGGGGCCGCTTGGCACCGCCCGTGCCCGGGGAAGGTGCTCCTCTTCGGCTTACTGTGTCGCGAGCATGCCCTCCTCCTCCGGAGCTTCCATTCGGTTAAACTTAGGGGCCGCTTGGAACCGCCCGTGCCCGGGGAAGGTGCTCCTCTTCGGCTTACTGTGACGCGAGCATGCCCTCCTCCTCCGGAGCTTCCATTCGGTTAAACTTAGGGGCCGCTTGGCACCGCCCGCGCCCGGGGAAGGTGCTCCTCTACGGCTTAACTGCCACGCACGCCGGCCGGAGCTCTGGTACGGTCCGAACCGCGCGAAACGTCGCCACCGATCGTGTCCGGGGGAACGTGCTCTTCTTCGTCCACTCTTCTCTTCGCCCACGCTCTTCTTCGGCGCACGCCGGCCGTCTAACCGCTCCAGCGCCCCGTCGTGCCGCTCGGCGAAACTACAATGCCCCCGAATATTTTTTATACCCGCGAAGCACTGAACCCGCGAAAGGTGAACCGCGAAGTAGCGAGGGTTCACTGTATGTATAAGACCAAGACCTACAAAAAAGTCTCTTGGAGCAATGAGCTAGGTTTTACAGGAAGTCGGCCATTTTGAATTTATTAAAAGGGGGCGGGTCACCACAATGGACTTTGTGTAGAAATTATTATTGGGGCCCGAGCCGCGACCGCGGCGAGGTCCCTATTGTTTATGTAGAAATTATTATTAGGGCCCGAGCAGCGACCGCTACGAGGTCCCCATTGTTTTTGTGGAAATTTTTATTATTATTATTATTATTAGGGCCCGAGCAGTGACCGCTGCGAGGTCCCTATTGTTTTTCTAGAAATTGTTATTAGGGCCCGAGCTACGACGGCTGCGAGGTCCCTATTGTTTTTGTAGAAAATATTATTACTTTTATTATTATTATTATTATTATTATTAGGGCCTGAGCAGCGACCGCTGCGAAGTCCCTGTTGTTTTTGTAGAAATTATTATTATTATTATTTTTCCGATTGTACGATTGCATTTTTGACCCCCGAAACATGCACAAAAACTCACCAAACTTGGCAGTCTCATCGGGCATGGCGAGAAATTTGATATTTTAACGTCTAATATGAACAGGAAGTGAGTTATGAATTTTTGAAAGTCCGACTTTTGCCCTTTTTTGCATGTTTACAGGGGTCATTCTTTTGCACCCTGATCCTAAAGGCTTCATCTGATTGCCTTAAAATTCTGTCTGTAGCATCTTAAGACCTGGGACAAACACTGGGGCTAAAATCTTTTGTTTCCGAAATACTATATGACGGGGGCGGGGCTTCAAAGTTTTCACTTAAGATTTCCTTCGCCGCAATGGACAAAATGCTTAATAACTCTCCTGCACATGCTGCTAAAAATCCAAAACTTCACATATACATAAAGAGTCGGTACCTGAAGACATCTATATGTTTATATTCTGTTATACACCTTGCGCCAATCAATATAATTTTTTACATTTTGACGTACTGCACGGTGCCCTTTTAACGAATCCGATTGAAAATTGGCTAGAAAAGACTCAAGACATTGATCTTACTCTATCCCTATTTTTGTGACTTTCCTTCGAAGGGCGTGGCTATTGCGGTGCCGCAGAGTCTGATTATTCTCCGTGGCAACAAAAGTTCCTGCAAAATGATTCAGATGATCCATCTTCTCGAAATTTTTCACATTTGAGGATATTCAGGCCCTGAAGACGGCTGCCAACTTATTTTTGATCGCAGTGGTAGCGCCACCAACTGGTTAAAACAAATACAAATTATTTTCGTTGATGTTTTTCTCCGGGCAGGTTAACAAAATCTACCTTATATTTGCTCGGATGAGTGTTTAGGCCTTGAGGATGTCACAATACGAAAGTCTTTCGCCTTCTTCAGAGTGTCACATGATGGTGTCTTGTGACCCGTCTTTATCAGCTGATGTTCCATGAGGGCGTGACTTACCTGTCACAAGAATGAAGGCAAGTCACGCCCCCCGCTGTCCGTTCACTCCGCCAAGATGCTGCTCCAGGTGGTAGAGAGGATGAAGGCTCCCTTGTCTCTGTTCATGGTTTTTATGCCTCGCTTGCAGATCTCAATGGCCTCTCTGATCCAGCGCTGTTGTTTGTTCTCTTCGGTGCGGATGACCCTGCCCTTCTCCCGGTCCATGTTCCCTTTTGCAGTGGTCAGTGATTGCTGATTTGTAATGTTCATGTTGTGCTTGTTCTTTTACTGCTATGATTTTTCATTTTTTTGACAGGTAATTCACACCCTCATGGAACATCAGCTGATAAAGACGGGTCTCAAGACACCATCATGCGACACTCTGAAGAAGGCGAAAGACTCGCCGAAACATGTCAGGTAAAAAATTTACCTAAAACATAATTGTCTGCTTTTAATGAATCTGTCAAATATCAATAATAAGAAGACAAAATGAACCTAATACAAATAAATGAATGCTTAATAACTCCCCTGCACATGCTCCTAAAAATCCAAACCTTCACCTGTAAATAAAATGTCCCGACCTGAAGACATCTTAATGTTATTATTTTGTTATACACACAGCGCCGCCAAGTGGAATAAAAAATTTGTTTTTATTTTAATTTTCACGTACTGCACGGTGCCCTTTTGACGAATCCGACTGAAAATTAGTCAGAAAAGACTCAAGACAATGATCTTACTCTCTGCCGAGTTTTGTGACGTTTTGGCAAAAGGCGTGGCTATTACGGTGCTGAAAAGTCCGATTGTACTTTGTGGCAACAAAAGCTCCGGCAACATGACTGAGATGATCCTATCTTCTCGAAGTTGTACACATTTGAGGATACTTCAACCCTGAAGACATCTACCAACTTATTTTTCATCGTAGTAGTAGCGCCACCAACTGGTAAAAGCTAATACAAGTTATTTTCTTGGATGTTTTTCTCCGTGCAACTCAACAAGGTCGCCCTCATATATGCTCGGAGGACTGTTTCGTCCATGAGGATGTCACAATACGAAATTCATCCTTTTTCGTGAAAAGTTGTGGGAGTGGCATTGCACTGTCCGGCAATAAAACAACGCTGATTATGAGGTTCTAAATATGAACGACAACTCGTGAAACTTGACACACACATCAGGCAGAGCAAATTTATCAATATTTTATACGTTAGTTGTGCAGCTTTTTTTAAATGGCTCGCCATGGCCCTCGAGAAATGTTCAAAAAAGCAGCCCTGGTTGAGTGTTTCACCTCGCTTTTTGTAAATTTTATGGAGTACAGTGAACCCTCGGTTGTCGCGGTTAATGGGGACCGAGACCACCCGCGGAAACTGAAAATCCGCGAAGTAGCGGCGCACCTTCAAAAATGCTTAAAAAAAAATACAATATATATAATGAATATATATATATATAGATATATATATAGATATATATATATATATATACAGAGAGAGAGAGAGAGTGAAATTCATGTTATAACAAAAAAAACAAATTATTATTAAAACGTATTATTTTTTTATTCCCCAGCCATTCTTTTTGTATTTATTTAATTACTCCGACTATTACCTGCTGGTACGCCGTCCGGTGTGCCCTGTGAAATGAAAGGTGGCATTCTTTATTTATTTATTTATTTATTCATTTATTCATTCATAACTGACAGCTTCGCGCTCCGTTCGTGCCCGGGCGGAAGAGGTGTTCCAATTCGGCTTAACTGTGACACACGCCCGCCCTCCTCCCCCGGAGCTTCCATTCGGTTAAACTTAGGGGCCGCTTGGCACCGCCCGTGCCCGGGGAAGGTGCTCCTCTTCGGCTTACTGTGACGCGAGCATGCCCGCCTCCTCCGGAGCTTCCATTCGGTTAAACTTAGGGGCCGCTTGGAACCGCCCGTGCCCGGCGAAGGTGCTCCTCTTCGGCTTACTGTGACGCGAGCATGCCCTCCTCCTCCGGAGCTTCCATTTGGTTAAACTTAGGGGCCGCTTGGAACCGCCCGTGCCCGGGGAAGGTGCTCCTCTTCGGCTTACTGTGACGCGAGCATGCCCTCCTCCTCCGGAGCTTCCATTCGGTTAAACTTAGGGGCCGCTTGGCACCGCCCGTGCCCGGGGAAGGTGCTCCTCTACGGCTTAACTGCCACGCACGCCGGCCGGAGCTCTTGTACGGTCCGAACCGCGCGAAACGTCGCCACCGATCGTGTCCGGGGGAACGTGCTCTTCTTCGTCCACTCTCCTCTTCGCCCACGCTCTTCTTCGGCGCACGCCGGCCGTCTAACCGCTCCAGCGCCCGTCGTGCCGCTCGGCGAAACTACAATGCCCCCAAATATTTTTTATACCCGCGAAGCACTGAACCCGCGAAAGGTGAACCGCGAAGTAGCGAGGGTTCACTGTATGTATAAGACCAAGACCTACAAAAAAAGTCTCTTGGAGAAATGAGCTAGGTTTTACAGGAAGTCGGCCATTTTGAATTTACTTAAAAGGGGCGGGTCACCACAATGGACTTTGTGTAGAAATTATTATTGGGGCCCGAGCAGCGACCGCGGCGAGGTCCCTATTGTTTATGTAGAAATTATTATTAGGGCCCGAGCAGCGACCGCTACGAGGTCCCCATTGTTTTTGTGGAAATTATTATTATTATTATTATTATTAGGGCCGAGCAGTGACCGCTGCGAGGTCCCTATTGTTTTTCTAGAAATTGTTATTAGGGCCCGAGCTGCGACGGCTGCGAGGTCCCTATTGTTTTTGTAGAAAATATTAATACTTTTATTATTATTATTATTATTAGGGCCTGAACAGCGACCGCTGCGAAGTCCCTGTTGTTTTTGTAGAAATTATTATTATTATTATTTTTCCGATTGTTCGATTGCATTTTTGACCCCCGAAACATGCACAAAAATTCACCAAACTTGGCAGTCTCATCGGGCATGGCGAAAAATTTGATATTTTAACGTCTAATATGAACAGGAAGTGAGTTATGAATTTTTGAAAGTCCGACTTTTGCCCTTTTTTGCATGTTTACAGGGGTCATTCTTTTGCACCCTGATCCTAAAGGCTTCATCTGATTGCCTTAAAATTCTGTCTGTAGCATCTTAAGACCTGGGACAAACACTGGGGCTAAAATTTTTTGTTTCCGCAATACTATATGACGGGGGCGGGGCTTCGAAGTTTTCACTTAAGATTTCCTTCGCCGCAATGGACAAAATGCTTAATAACTCTCTTGCACATGCTGCTAAAAATCCAAAACTTCACATGTACATCAAGAGTCGGTACCTGAAGACATCTATATGTTTATATTCTGTTATACACCTTGCGCCAATCAATATCATTTTTTACATTTTGACGTCCTGCACGGTGCCCTTTTAACGAATCCGATTGAAAATTGGCTAGAAAAGACTCAAGACATTGATCTTACTCTATCCCTATTTTTGTGACTTTCCTTCGAAGGGCGTGGCTATTACGGTGCCGCAGAGTCTGATTATTCTCCGTGGCAACAAAAGTTCCTGCAAAATGATTCAGATGATCCATCTTCTCGAAATTTTTCACATTTGAGGATATTCAGGCCCTGAAGACGGCTGCCAACTTATTTTTGATCGGATGAGTGTTTAGGCCTTGAGGATGTCACAATACGAAAGTCTTTCGCCTTCTTCAGAGTGTCACATGATGGTGTCTTGTGGCCCGTCTTTATCAGCTGATGTTCCATGAGGGCGTGACTTACCTGTCACAAGAATGAAGGCAAGTCACGCCCCCCGCTGTCCGTTCACTCCGCCAAGATGCTGCTCCAGGTGGTAGAGAGGATGAAGGCTCCCTTGTCTCTGTTCATGGTTTTTATGCCTCGCTTGCAGATCTCAATGGCCTCTCTGATCCAGCGCTGTTGTTTGTTCTCTTCGGTGCGGATGACCCTGCCCTTCTCCCGGTCCATGATGTGGTTTTCCCTTTTGCAGTGGTCAGTGATTGCTGATTTGTAATGTTCATGTTGTGCTTGTTCTTTTACTGCTCTGATTTTTCATTTTTTTGACAGGTAAGTCACACCCTCATGGAACATCAGCTGATAAAGACGGGTCTCAAGACACCATCATGCGACACTCTGAAGAAGGCGAAAGACTCGCCGAAACATGTCAGGTAAAAAATTAACCTAAAACATAATTGTCTGCTTTTAATGAATCAGTCAAATATCAATAATAAGAAGACAAAATGAACCTAATACAAATAAATGAATGCTTAATAACGCCCCTGCACATGCTCCTAAAAATCCAAACCTTCACCTGTAAATAAAACGTCCCGACCTGAAGACATCTTAATGTTATTATTTTGTTATACACACAGCGCCGCCAAGTGGAATCAAAAATTTGTTTTTATTTTAATTTTCACGTACTGCACGGTGCCCTTTTGACGAATCCGACTGAAAATTAGTCAGAAAAGACTCAAGACAATGATCTTACTCTGTGCCGAATTTTGTGACGTTTTGGCAAAAGGCGTGGCTATTACGGTGCTGAAAAATCCGATTGTACTTTGTGGCAACAAAAGCTCCGGCAACATGACTCAGATGATCCTATCTTCTCGAAGTTGTACACATTTGAGGATACTTCAGCCCTGAAGACATCTACCAACTTATTTTTCATCGTAGTAGTAGCGCCACCAACTGGTAAAAGCTAATACAAGTTATTTTCTTGGATGTTTTTCTCCGTGCAACTCAACAAGGTCGCCCTCATATATGCTCGGATGACTGTTTCGGCCATGAGGATGTCACAATACGAAATTCATCCTTTTTCGTGAAAAGTTGTGGGAGTGGCATTGCACTGTTCGGCAATAAAACAACGCTGATTATGAGGTTCTAAATATGAACGACAACTCGTGAAACTTTACACACACATCAGGCAGAGCAAATTTATCAATATTTTATACGTTAGTTGTGCAGCTTTTTTGAAATGGCTCGCCATGGCCCTCGAGAAAAGTTAAAAAAAGAATAGAATAGAAATAGAAATCCCTTTATTGTCATTGTACTCAAGTGTGCAACGAGATTAGAGGGCTCCCCTCTCCAGTGCAATACAACAATAATACAGACAATATATAAATTAGATAAATAAATACGACAGTGCAATGGAATTCAGTACTGAATAGGGCATATAGAAACACATCACAATGCTGTTTTGCAAGGTTAGGGTGGTCTCGTGTGTGTGTGTGTGAGAGTTCAGTATGGAGATGGCTCTCGGAAAGAAACTGTTTCTCAGTCTATTGGTCCTTGATTTGATGCATCTGTAGCGCCTGCCAGAGGGCAACAGGTCGAACAGGTGTGAGTTTGGGTGGGTATTGTCTTTGACGATGTTGAGAGCCCTTCTGAGGCACCGGGCGGTGTAGATGTCCGACAGCGAGGGGAGAGGGCAGCCAATAATCCTTTGCGCTGTTTTGACTGTCCTCTGGAGCCTCACTCTGTCCGCCTCAGTGCAGCCGCTGTACCAGGTGGAGACACAGTACGTCAGCAGGCTCTCGATGGACGAGTGGTAGAAGGCCAGCAGCAGCTTCCTGTCCAGGTTGAATTTCCTGAGGACTCTCAGGAAGTGCAGACGTTGGCGGACCTTCTTTACCACTGCTGTGGTGTTGTGACTCCAAGAAAGGTCATCGGAGATCTGTACTCCCAGGAACTTGAACGTGTGGACCCTCTCCACACACACGGCTTCGATGCAGAGGGGGGGCGGCAGCGTCTTGTTCCTCCTGAAGTCGACGACAATCTCCTTTGTTTTAGCAGAGTTAAGGTGCAGTCTGTTGTCCTTGCACCAAGTTGTCAGTCTCCCTACCTCCTCTCTATAGGCTGTCTCGTCACCTTCCGAGATCAGACCGACCACTGTCGTGTCGTCAGCAAACTTGACGATGGTGTTGTTGCCGTGGGCCGGGCTGCAGTCGTAGGTGTAGAGGGCGTACAGGAGAGGGCTCAGCACGCATCCTTGGGGGGAACCGGTGCTCAGCATGAGGGTGGAGGACGTGTAGGGGCCGAGCAACACAGTCTGGGGTCTGTTGGTCAGAAAGTCTTTAATCCAGATGCGTGTGAGGGCAGGGAGGCCGAGAGTGTCCAGTTTGGCGACGAGGATGTCTGGGATGATCGTGTTGAATGCCGAGCTGTAGTCCACAAAGAGCATCCTTGCATAGCTCCGCTGTTGTTCCAGGTGGCCCAGCACAACATGCAGAGCAGCCCTGGTTGAGTGTTTCACCTCGCTTTTTGTAAATTTTATGGAGTACAGTGAACCCTCGGTTATCGCGGTTAATGGGGACCGAGACCACCCGCGAAAACTGAAAATCCGCGAAGTAGCGGCGCACCTTCAAAAATGCTTAAAAAAAAAATACAATATATATAATAAATATATAAATATATATATATATATATATATATATATATATATATATATATACGGGGAGAGAGAGAGTGAAATTCATGTTATAACAAAAAAAACAAATTATTATTAAAACGTATTATTTTTTTATTCCCCAGCCATTCTTTTTGTATTTATTTAATTACTCAGACTTTTACCTGCTGGTACGCCGTCTGGTGTGCCCTGTGAAATGAAAGGTGCCATTCTTTATTTATTTATTTATTTATTCATTTATTCATTCATAACTGACAGCTTCGCGCTCCGCTCGTGCCCGGGCGGAAGAGGTGCTCCAATTCGGCTTAACTGTGACACACGCCCACCCTCCTCCCCCGGAGCTTCCATTCGGTTAAACTTAGGGGCCGCTTGGCACCGCCCGTGCCCGGGGAAGGTGCTCCTCTTCGGCTTACTGTGTCGCGAGCATGCCCTCCTCCTCCGGAGCTTCCATTCGGTTAAACTTAGGGGCCGCTTGGAACCGCCCGTGCCCGGGGAAGGTGCTCCTCTTCGGCTTACTGTGACGCGAGCATGCCCTCCTCCTCCGGAGCTTCCATTCGGTTAAACTTAGGGGCCGCTTGGCACCGCCCGTGCCCGGGGAAGGTGCTCCTCTACGGCTTAACTGCCACGCACGCCGGCCGGAGCTCTGGTACGGTCCGAACCGCGCGAAACGTCGCCACCGATCGTGTCCGGGGGAACGTGCTCTTCTTCGTCCACTCTTCTCTTCGCCCACGCTCTTCTTCGGCGCACGCCGGCCGTCTAACCGCTCCAGCGCCCCGTCGTGCCGCTCGGCGAAACTACAATGCCCCCGAATATTTTTTATACCCGCGAAGCACTGAACCCGCGAAAGGTGAACCGCGAAGTAGCGAGGGTTCACTGTATGTATAAGACCAAGACCTACAAAAAAGTCTCTTGGAGCAATGAGCTAGGTTTTACAGGAAGTCGGCCATTTTGAATTTATTAAAAGGGGGCGGGTCACCACAATGGACTTTGTGTAGAAATTATTATTGGGGCCCGAGCAGCGACCGCGGCGAGGTCCCTATTGTTTATGTAGAAATTATTATTAGGGCCCGAGCAGCGACCGCTACGAGGTCCCCATTGTTTTTGTGGAAATTATTATTATTATTATTATTAGGGCCCGAGCAGTGACCGCTGCGAGGTCCCTATTGTTTTTCTAGAAATTGTTATTAGGGCCCGAACTGCGACGGCTGCGAGGTCCCTATTGTTTTTGTAGAAAATATTAATACTTTTATTATTATTATTATTATTATTAGGGCCTGAGCAGCGACCGCTGCGAAGTCCCTGTTGTTTTTGTAGAAATTATTATTATTATTATTTTTCCGATTGTTCGATTGCATTTTTGACCCCCGAAACATGCACAAAAATTCACCAAACTTGGCAGTCTCATCGGGCATGGCGAAAAATTTGATATTTTAACGTCTAATATGAACAGGAAGTGAGTTATGAATTTTTGAAAGTCCGACTTTTGCCCTTTTTTGCATGTTTACAGGGGTCATTCTTTTGCACCCTGATCCTAAAGGCTTCATCTGATTGCCTTAAAATTCTGTCTGTAGCATCTTAAGACCTGGGACAAACACTGGGGCTAAAATTTTTTGTTTCCGAAATACTATATGACGGGGGCGGGGCTTCGAAGTTTTCACTTAAGATTTCCTTCGCCGCAATGGACAAAATGCTTAATAACTCTCTTGCACATGCTGCTCAAAATCCAAAACTTCACATGTACATCAAGAGTCGGTACCTGAAGACATCTATATGTTTATATTCTGTTATACACCTTGCGCCAATCAATATCATTTTTTACATTTTGACGTCCTGCACGGTGCCCTTTTAACGAATCCGATTGAAAATTGGCTAGAAAAGACTCAAGACATTGATCTTACTCTATCCCTATTTTTGTGACTTTCCTTCGAAGGGCGTGGCTATTACGGTGCCGCAGAGTCTGATTATTCTCCGTGGCAACAAAAGTTCCTGCAAAATGATTCAGATGATCCATCTTCTCGAAATTTTTCACATTTGAGGATATTCAGGCCCTGAAGACGGCTGCCAACTTATTTTTGATCGAATGAGTGTTTAGGCCTTGAGGATGTCACAATACGAAAGTCTTTCGCCTTCTTCAGAGTGTCACATGATGGTGTCTTGTGGCCCGTCTTTATCAGCTGATGTTCCATGAGGGCGTGACTTACCTGTCACAAGAATGAAGGCAAGTCACGCCCCCCGCTGTCCGTTCACTCCGCCAAGATGCTGCTCCAGGTGGTAGAGAGGATGAAGGCTCCCTTGTCTCTGTTCATGGTGTTTATGCCTCGCTTGCAGATCTCAATGGCCTCTCTGATCCAGCGCTGTTGTTTGTTCTCTTCGGTGCGGATGACCCTGCCCTTCTCCCGGTCCATGATGTGGTTTTCCCTTTTGCAGTGGTCAGTGATTGCTGATTTGTAATGTTCATGTTGTGCTTGTTCTTTTACTGCTCTGATTTTTCATTTTTTTGACAGGTAAGTCACACCCTCATGGAACATCAGCTGATAAAGACGGGTCTCAAGACACCATCATGCGACACTCTGAAGAAGGCGAAAGACTCGCCGAAACATGTCAGGTAAAAAATTAACCTAAAACATAATTGTCTGCTTTTAATGAATCAGTCAAATATCAATAATAAGAAGACAAAATGAACCTAATACAAATAAATGAATGCTTAATAACGCCCCTGCACATGCTCCTAAAAATCCAAACCTTCACCTGTAAATAAAACGTCCCGACCTGAAGACATCTTAATGTTATTATTTTGTTATACACACAGCGCCGCCAAGTGGAATCAAAAATTTGTTTTTATTTTAATTTTCACGTACTGCACGGTGCCCTTTTGACGAATCCGACTGAAAATTAGTCAGAAAAGACTCAAGACAATGATCTTACTCTGTGCCGAATTTTGTGACGTTTTGGCAAAAGGCGTGGCTATTACGGTGCTGAAAAATCCGATTGTACTTTGTGGCAACAAAAGCTCCGGCAACATGACTCAGATGATCCTATCTTCTCGAAGTTGTACACATTTGAGGATACTTCAGCCCTGAAGACATCTACCAACTTATTTTTCATCGTAGTAGTAGCGCCACCAACTGGTAAAAGCTAATACAAGTTATTTTCTTGGATGTTTTTCTCCGTGCAACTCAACAAGGTCGCCCTCATATATGCTCGGATGACTGTTTCGGCCATGAGGATGTCACAATACGAAATTCATCCTTTTTCGTGAAAAGTTGTGGGAGTGGCATTGCACTGTTCGGCAATAAAACAACGCTGATTATGAGGTTCTAAATATGAACGACAACTCGTGAAACTTTACACACACATCAGGCAGAGCAAATTTATCAATATTTTATACGTTAGTTGTGCAGCTTTTTTGAAATGGCTCGCCATGGCCCTCGAGAAAAGTTAAAAAAAAGAATAGAATAGAAATAGAAATCCCTTTATTGTCATTGTACTCAAGTGTGCAACGAGATTAGAGGGCTCCCCTCTCCAGTGCAATACAACAATAATACAGACAATATATAAATTAGATAAATAAATACGACAGTGCAATGGAATTCAGTACTGAATAGGGCATATAGAAACACATCACAATGCTGTTTTGCAAGGTTAGGGTGGTCTCGTGTGTGTGTGAGAGTTCAGTATGGAGATGGCTCTCGGAAAGAAACTGTTTCTCAGTCTATTGGTCCTTGATTTGATGCATCTGTAGCGCCTGCCAGAGGGCAACAGGTCGAACAGGTGTGAGTTTGGGTGGGTATTGTCTTTGACGATGTTGAGAGCCCTTCTGAGGCACCGGGCGGTGTAGATGTCCGACAGCGAGGGGAGAGGGCAGCCAATAATCCTTTGCGCTGTTTTGACTGTCCTCTGGAGCCTCACTCTGTCCGCCTCAGTGCAGCCGCTGTACCAGGTGGAGACACAGTACGTCAGCAGGCTCTCGATGGACGAGTGGTAGAAGGCCAGCAGCAGCTTCCTGTCCAGGTTGAATTTCCTGAGGACTCTCAGGAAGTGCAGACGTTGGCGGACCTTCTTTACCACTGCTGTGGTGTTGTGACTCCAAGAAAGGTCATCGGAGATCTGTACTCCCAGGAACTTGAACGTGTGGACCCTCTCCACACACACGCCTTCGATGCAGAGGGGGGGCGGCAGCGTCTTGTTCCTCCTGAAGTCGACGACAATCTCCTTTGTTTTAGCAGAGTTAAGGTGCAGTCTGTTGTCCTTGCACCAAGTTGTCAGTCTCCCTACCTCCTCTCTGTAGGCTGTCTCGTCACCTTCCGAGATCAGACCGACCACTGTCGTGTCGTCAGCAAACTTGACGATGGTGTTGTTGCCGTGGGCCGGGCTGCAGTCGTAGGTGTAGAGGGCGTACAGGAGAGGGCTCAGCACGCATCCTTGGGGGGAACCGGTGCTCAGCATGAGGGTGGAGGACGTGTAGGGGCCGAGCAACACAGTCTGGGGTCTGTTGGTCAGAAAGTCCTTAATCCAGATGCGTGTGAGGGCAGGGAGGCCGAGAGTGTCCAGTTTGGCGACGAGGATGTCTGGGATGATCGTGTTGAATGCCGAGCTGTAGTCCACAAAGAGCATCCTTGCATAGCTCCGCTGTTGTTCCAGGTGGCCCAGCACAACATGCAGAGCAGCCCTGGTTGAGTGTTTCACCTCGCTTTTTGTAAATTTTATGGAGTACAGTGAACCCTCGGTTATCGCGGTTAATGGGGACCGAGACCACCCGCGAAAACTGAAAATCCGCGAAGTAGCGGCGCACCTTCAAAAATGCTTAAAAAAAAAATACAATATATATAATAAATATATAAATATATATATATATATATATATATATATATATATATATATATACGGGGAGAGAGAGAGTGAAATTCATGTTATAACAAAAAAAACAAATTATTATTAAAACGTATTATTTTTTTATTCCCCAGCCATTCTTTTTGTATTTATTTAATTACTCAGACTTTTACCTGCTGGTACACCGTCTGGTGTGCCCTGTGAAATGAAAGGTGCCATTCTTTATTTATTTATTTATTTATTCATTTATTCATTCATAACTGACAGCTTCGCGCTCCGCTCGTGCCCGGGCGGAAGAGGTGCTCCAATTCGGCTTAACTGTGACACACGCCCACCCTCCTCCCCCGGAGCTTCCATTCGGTTAAACTTAGGGGCCGCTTGGCACCGCCCGTGCCCGGGGAAGGTGCTCCTCTTCGGCTTACTGTGTCGCGAGCATGCCCTCCTCCTCCGGAGCTTCCATTCGGTTAAACTTAGGGGCCGCTTGGAACCGCCCGTGCCCGGGGAAGGTGCTCCTCTTCGGCTTACTGTGACGCGAGCATGCCCTCCTCCTCCGGAGCTTCCATTCGGTTAAACTTAGGGGCCGCTTGGCACCGCCCGCGCCCGGGGAAGGTGCTCCTCTACGGCTTAACTGCCACGCACGCCGGCCGGAGCTCTGGTACGGTCCGAACCGCGCGAAACGTCGCCACCGATCGTGTCCGGGGGAACGTGCTCTTCTTCGTCCACTCTTCTCTTCGCCCACGCTCTTCTTCGGCGCACGCCGGCCGTCTAACCGCTCCAGCGCCCCGTCGTGCCGCTCGGCGAAACTACAATGCCCCCGAATATTTTTTATACCCGCGAAGCACTGAACCCGCGAAAGGTGAACCGCGAAGTAGCGAGGGTTCACTGTATGTATAAGACCAAGACCTACAAAAAAGTCTCTTGGAGCAATGAGCTAGGTTTTACAGGAAGTCGGCCATTTTGAATTTATTAAAAGGGGGCGGGTCACCACAATGGACTTTGTGTAGAAATTATTATTGGGGCCCGAGCAGCGACCGCGGCGAGGTCCCTATTGTTTATGTAGAAATTATTATTAGGGCCCGAGCAGCGACCGCTACGAGGTCCCCATTGTTTTTGTGGAAATTTTTATTATTATTATTATTATTAGGGCCCGAGCAGTGACCGCTGCGAGGTCCCTATTGTTTTTCTAGAAATTGTTATTAGGGCCCGAGCTACGACGGCTGCGAGGTCCCTATTGTTTTTGTAGAAAATATTATTACTTTTATTATTATTATTATTATTATTATTAGGGCCTGAGCAGCGACCGCTGCGAAGTCCCTGTTGTTTTTGTAGAAATTATTATTATTATTATTTTTCCGATTGTACGATTGCATTTTTGACCCCCGAAACATGCACAAAAACTCACCAAACTTGGCAGTCTCATCGGGCATGGCGAGAAATTTGATATTTTAACGTCTAATATGAACAGGAAGTGAGTTATGAATTTTTGAAAGTCCGACTTTTGCCCTTTTTTGCATGTTTACAGGGGTCATTCTTTTGCACCCTGATCCTAAAGGCTTCATCTGATTGCCTTAAAATTCTGTCTGTAGCATCTTAAGACCTGGGACAAACACTGGGGCTAAAATCTTTTGTTTCCGAAATACTATATGACGGGGGCGGGGCTTCAAAGTTTTCACTTAAGATTTCCTTCGCCGCAATGGACAAAATGCTTAATAACTCTCCTGCACATGCTGCTAAAAATCCAAAACTTCACATATACATAAAGAGTCGGTACCTGAAGACATCTATATGTTTATATTCTGTTATACACCTTGCGCCAATCAATATCATTTTTTACATTTTGACGTACTGCACGGTGCCCTTTTAACGAATCCGATTGAAAATTGGCTAGAAAAGACTCAAGACATTGATCTTACTCTATCCCTATTTTTGTGACTTTCCTTCGAAGGGCGTGGCTATTGCGGTGCCGCACAGTCTGATTATTCTCCGTGGCAACAAAAGTTCCTGCAAAATGATTCAGATGATCCATCTTCTCGAAATTTTTCACATTTGAGGATATTCAGGCCCTGAAGACGGCTGCCAACTTATTTTTGATCGCAGTGGTAGCGCCACCAACTGGTTAAAACAAATACAAATTATTTTCGTTGATGTTTTTCTCCGGGCAGGTTAACAAAATCTACCTTATATTTGCTCGGATGAGTGTTTAGGCCTTGAGGATGTCACAATACGAAAGTCTTTCGCCTTCTTCAGAGTGTCACATGATGGTGTCTTGTGACCCGTCTTTATCAGCTGATGTTCCATGAGGGCGTGACTTACCTGTCACAAGAATGAAGGCAAGTCACGCCCCCCGCTGTCCGTTCACTCCGCCAAGATGCTGCTCCAGGTGGTAGAGAGGATGAAGGCTCCCTTGTCTCTGTTCATGGTTTTTATGCCTCGCTTGCAGATCTCAATGGCCTCTCTGATCCAGCGCTGTTGTTTGTTCTCTTCGGTGCGGATGACCCTGCCCTTCTCCCGGTCCATGATGTGGTTTTCCCTTTTGCAGTGGTCAGTGATTGCTGATTTGTAATGTTCATGTTGTGCTTGTTCTTTTACTGCTATGATTTTTCATTTTTTTGACAGGTAATTCACACCCTCATGGAACATCAGCTGATAAAGACGGGTCTCAAGACACCATCATGCGACACTCTGAAGAAGGCGAAAGACTCGCCGAAACATGTCAGGTAAAAAATTTACCTAAAACATAATTGTCTGCTTTTAATGAATCTGTCAAATATCAATAATAAGAAGACAAAATGAACCTAATACAAATAAATGAATGCTTAATAACTCCCCTGCACATGCTCCTAAAAATCCAAACCTTCACCTGTAAATAAAATGTCCCGACCTGAAGACATCTTAATGTTATTATTTTGTTATACACACAGCGCCGCCAAGTGGAATAAAAAATTTGTTTTTATTTTAATTTTCACGTACTGCACGGTGCCCTTTTGACGAATCCGACTGAAAATTAGTCAGAAAAGACTCAAGACAATGATCTTACTCTCTGCCGAGTTTTGTGACGTTTTGGCAAAAGGCGTGGCTATTACGGTGCTGAAAAGTCCGATTGTACTTTGTGGCAACAAAAGCTCCGGCAACATGACTGAGATGATCCTATCTTCTCGAAGTTGTACACATTTGAGGATACTTCAACCCTGAAGACATCTACCAACTTATTTTTCATCGTAGTAGTAGCGCCACCAACTGGTAAAAGCTAATACAAGTTATTTTCTTGGATGTTTTTCTCCGTGCAACTCAACAAGGTCGCCCTCATATATGCTCGGAGGACTGTTTCGTCCATGAGGATGTCACAATACGAAATTCATCCTTTTTCGTGAAAAGTTGTGGGAGTGGCATTGCACTGTCCGGCAATAAAACAACGCTGATTATGAGGTTCTAAATATGAACGACAACTCGTGAAACTTGACACACACATCAGGCAGAGCAAATTTATCAATATTTTATACGTTAGTTGTGCAGCTTTTTTTAAATGGCTCGCCATGGCCCTCGAGAAATGTTCAAAAAAGCAGCCCTGGTTGAGTGTTTCACCTCGCTTTTTGTAAATTTTATGGAGTACAGTGAACCCTCGGTTGTCGCGGTTAATGGGGACCGAGACCACCCGCGGAAACTGAAAATCCGCGAAGTAGCGGCGCACCTTCAAAAATGCTTAAAAAAAAATACAATATATATAATGAATATATATATATATAGATATATATATAGATATATATATATATATATACAGAGAGAGAGAGAGAGTGAAATTCATGTTATAACAAAAAAAACAAATTATTATTAAAACGTATTATTTTTTTATTCCCCAGCCATTCTTTTTGTATTTATTTAATTACTCCGACTATTACCTGCTGGTACGCCGTCCGGTGTGCCCTGTGAAATGAAAGGTGGCATTCTTTATTTATTTATTTATTTATTCATTTATTCATTCATAACTGACAGCTTCGCGCTCCGTTCGTGCCCGGGCGGAAGAGGTGTTCCAATTCGGCTTAACTGTGACACACGCCCGCCCTCCTCCCCCGGAGCTTCCATTCGGTTAAACTTAGGGGCCGCTTGGCACCGCCCGTGCCCGGGGAAGGTGCTCCTCTTCGGCTTACTGTGACGCGAGCATGCCCGCCTCCTCCGGAGCTTCCATTCGGTTAAACTTAGGGGCCGCTTGGAACCGCCCGTGCCCGGCGAAGGTGCTCCTCTTCGGCTTACTGTGACGCGAGCATGCCCTCCTCCTCCGGAGCTTCCATTTGGTTAAACTTAGGGGCCGCTTGGAACCGCCCGTGCCCGGGGAAGGTGCTCCTCTTCGGCTTACTGTGACGCGAGCATGCCCTCCTCCTCCGGAGCTTCCATTCGGTTAAACTTAGGGGCCGCTTGGCACCGCCCGTGCCCGGGGAAGGTGCTCCTCTACGGCTTAACTGCCACGCACGCCGGCCGGAGCTCTTGTACGGTCCGAACCGCGCGAAACGTCGCCACCGATCGTGTCCGGGGGAACGTGCTCTTCTTCGTCCACTCTCCTCTTCGCCCACGCTCTTCTTCGGCGCACGCCGGCCGTCTAACCGCTCCAGCGCCCGTCGTGCCGCTCGGCGAAACTACAATGCCCCCAAATATTTTTTATACCCGCGAAGCACTGAACCCGCGAAAGGTGAACCGCGAAGTAGCGAGGGTTCACTGTATGTATAAGACCAAGACCTACAAAAAAAGTCTCTTGGAGAAATGAGCTAGGTTTTACAGGAAGTCGGCCATTTTGAATTTACTTAAAAGGGGCGGGTCACCACAATGGACTTTGTGTAGAAATTATTATTGGGGCCCGAGCAGCGACCGCGGCGAGGTCCCTATTGTTTATGTAGAAATTATTATTAGGGCCCGAGCAGCGACCGCTACGAGGTCCCCATTGTTTTTGTGGAAATTATTATTATTATTATTATTATTAGGGCCCGAGCAGTGACCGCTGCGAGGTCCCTATTGTTTTTCTAGAAATTGTTATTAGGGCCCGAGCTGCGACGGCTGCGAGGTCCCTATTGTTTTTGTAGAAAATATTAATACTTTTATTATTATTATTATTATTAGGGCCTGAACAGCGACCGCTGCGAAGTCCCTGTTGTTTTTGTAGAAATTATTATTATTATTATTTTTCCGATTGTTCGATTGCATTTTTGACCCCCGAAACATGCACAAAAATTCACCAAACTTGGCAGTCTCATCGGGCATGGCGAAAAATTTGATATTTTAACGTCTAATATGAACAGGAAGTGAGTTATGAATTTTTGAAAGTCCGACTTTTGCCCTTTTTTGCATGTTTACAGGGGTCATTCTTTTGCACCCTGATCCTAAAGGCTTCATCTGATTGCCTTAAAATTCTGTCTGTAGCATCTTAAGACCTGGGACAAACACTGGGGCTAAAATTTTTTGTTTCCGCAATACTATATGACGGGGGCGGGGCTTCGAAGTTTTCACTTAAGATTTCCTTCGCCGCAATGGACAAAATGCTTAATAACTCTCTTGCACATGCTGCTAAAAATCCAAAACTTCACATGTACATCAAGAGTCGGTACCTGAAGACATCTATATGTTTATATTCTGTTATACACCTTGCGCCAATCAATATCATTTTTTACATTTTGACGTCCTGCACGGTGCCCTTTTAACGAATCCGATTGAAAATTGGCTAGAAAAGACTCAAGACATTGATCTTACTCTATCCCTATTTTTGTGACTTTCCTTCGAAGGGCGTGGCTATTACGGTGCCGCAGAGTCTGATTATTCTCCGTGGCAACAAAAGTTCCTGCAAAATGATTCAGATGATCCATCTTCTCGAAATTTTTCACATTTGAGGATATTCAGGCCCTGAAGACGGCTGCCAACTTATTTTTGATCGGATGAGTGTTTAGGCCTTGAGGATGTCACAATACGAAAGTCTTTCGCCTTCTTCAGAGTGTCACATGATGGTGTCTTGTGGCCCGTCTTTATCAGCTGATGTTCCATGAGGGCGTGACTTACCTGTCACAAGAATGAAGGCAAGTCACGCCCCCCGCTGTCCGTTCACTCCGCCAAGATGCTGCTCCAGGTGGTAGAGAGGATGAAGGCTCCCTTGTCTCTGTTCATGGTTTTTATGCCTCGCTTGCAGATCTCAATGGCCTCTCTGATCCAGCGCTGTTGTTTGTTCTCTTCGGTGCGGATGACCCTGCCCTTCTCCCGGTCCATGATGTGGTTTTCCCTTTTGCAGTGGTCAGTGATTGCTGATTTGTAATGTTCATGTTGTGCTTGTTCTTTTACTGCTCTGATTTTTCATTTTTTTGACAGGTAAGTCACACCCTCATGGAACATCAGCTGATAAAGACGGTTCTCAAGACACCATCATGCGACACTCTGAAGAAGGCGAAAGACTCGCCGAAACATGTCAGGTAAAAAATTAACCTAAAACATAATTGTCTGCTTTTAATGAATCAGTCAAATATCAATAATAAGAAGACAAAATGAACCTAATACAAATAAATGAATGCTTAATAACGCCCCTGCACATGCTCCTAAAAATCCAAACCTTCACCTGTAAATAAAACGTCCCGACCTGAAGACATCTTAATGTTATTATTTTGTTATACACACAGCGCCGCCAAGTGGAATCAAAAATTTGTTTTTATTTTAATTTTCACGTACTGCACGGTGCCCTTTTGACGAATCCGACTGAAAATTAGTCAGAAAAGACTCAAGACAATGATCTTACTCTGTGCCGAATTTTGTGACGTTTTGGCAAAAGGCGTGGCTATTACGGTGCTGAAAAATCCGATTGTACTTTGTGGCAACAAAAGCTCCGGCAACATGACTCAGATGATCCTATCTTCTCGAAGTTGTACACATTTGAGGATACTTCAGCCCTGAAGACATCTACCAACTTATTTTTCATCGTAGTAGTAGCGCCACCAACTGGTAAAAGCTAATACAAGTTATTTTCTTGGATGTTTTTCTCCGTGCAACTCAACAAGGTCGCCCTCATATATGCTCGGATGACTGTTTCGGCCATGAGGATGTCACAATACGAAATTCATCCTTTTTCGTGAAAAGTTGTGGGAGTGGCATTGCACTGTTCGGCAATAAAACAACGCTGATTATGAGGTTCTAAATATGAACGACAACTCGTGAAACTTTACACACACATCAGGCAGAGCAAATTTATCAATATTTTATACGTTAGTTGTGCAGCTTTTTTGAAATGGCTCGCCATGGCCCTCGAGAAAAGTTAAAAAAAGAATAGAATAGAAATAGAAATCCCTTTATTGTCATTGTACTCAAGTGTGCAACGAGATTAGAGGGCTCCCCTCTCCAGTGCAATACAACAATAATACAGACAATATATAAATTAGATAAATAAATACGACAGTGCAATGGTATTCAGTACTGAATAGGGCATATAGAAACACATCACAATGCTGTTTTGCAAGGTTAGGGTGGTCTCGTGTGTGTGTGTGTGAGAGTTCAGTATGGAGATGGCTCTCGGAAAGAAACTGTTTCTCAGTCTATTGGTCCTTGATTTGATGCATCTGTAGCGCCTGCCAGAGGGCAACAGGTCGAACAGGTGTGAGTTTGGGTGGGTATTGTCTTTGACGATGTTGAGAGCCCTTCTGAGGCACCGGGCGGTGTAGATGTCCGACAGCGAGGGGAGAGGGCAGCCAATAATCCTTTGCGCTGTTTTGACTGTCCTCTGGAGCCTCACTCTGTCCGCCTCAGTGCAGCCGCTGTACCAGGTGGAGACACAGTACGTCAGCAGGCTCTCGATGGACGAGTGGTAGAAGGCCAGCAGCAGCTTCCTGTCCAGGTTGAATTTCCTGAGGACTCTCAGGAAGTGCAGACGTTGGCGGACCTTCTTTACCACTGCTGTGGTGTTGTGACTCCAAGAAAGGTCATCGGAGATCTGTACTCCCAGGAACTTGAACGTGTGGACCCTCTCCACACACACGCCTTCGATGCAGAGGGGGGGCGGCAGCGTCTTGTTCCTCCTGAAGTCGACGACAATCTCCTTTGTTTTAGCAGAGTTAAGGTGCAGTCTGTTGTCCTTGCACCAAGTTGTCAGTCTCCCTACCTCCTCTCTATAGGCTGTCTCGTCACCTTCCGAGATCAGACCGACCACTGTCGTGTCGTCAGCAAACTTGACGATGGTGTTGTTGCCGTGGGCCGGGCTGCAGTCGTAGGTGTAGAGGGCGTACAGGAGAGGGCTCAGCACGCATCCTTGGGGGGAACCGGTGCTCAGCATGAGGGTGGAGGACGTGTAGGGGCCGAGCAACACAGTCTGGGGTCTGTTGGTCAGAAAGTCCTTAATCCAGATGCGTGTGAGGGCAGGGAGGCCGAGAGTGTCCAGTTTGGCGACGAGGATGTCTGGGATGATCGTGTTGAATGCCGAGCTGTAGTCCACAAAGAGCATCCTTGCATAGCTCCGCTGTTGTTCCAGGTGGCCCAGCACAACATGCAGAGCAGCCCTGGTTGAGTGTTTCACCTCGCTTTTTGTAAATTTTATGGAGTACAGTGAACCCTCGGTTATCGCGGTTAATGGGGACCGAGACCACCCGCGAAAACTGAAAATCCGCGAAGTAGCGGCGCACCTTCAAAAATGCTTAAAAAAAAAATACAATATATATAATAAATATATAAATATATATATATATATATATATATATATATATATATATATATATATACGGGGAGAGAGAGAGTGAAATTCATGTTATAACAAAAAAAACAAATTATTATTAAAACGTATTATTTTTTTATTCCCCAGCCATTCTTTTTGTATTTATTTAATTACTCAGACTTTTACCTGCTGGTACGCCGTCTGGTGTGCCCTGTGAAATGAAAGGTGCCATTCTTTATTTATTTATTTATTTATTCATTTATTCATTCATAACTGACAGCTTCGCGCTCCGCTCGTGCCCGGGCGGAAGAGGTGCTCCAATTCGGCTTAACTGTGACACACGCCCACCCTCCTCCCCCGGAGCTTCCATTCGGTTAAACTTAGGGGCCGCTTGGCACCGCCCGTGCCCGGGGAAGGTGCTCCTCTTCGGCTTACTGTGTCGCGAGCATGCCCTCCTCCTCCGGAGCTTCCATTCGGTTAAACTTAGGGGCCGCTTGGAACCGCCCGTGCCCGGGGAAGGTGCTCCTCTTCGGCTTACTGTGACGCGAGCATGCCCTCCTCCTCCGGAGCTTCCATTCGGTTAAACTTAGGGGCCGCTTGGCACCGCCCGTGCCCGGGGAAGGTGCTCCTCTACGGCTTAACTGCCACGCACGCCGGCCGGAGCTCTGGTACGGTCCGAACCGCGCGAAACGTCGCCACCGATCGTGTCCGGGGGAACGTGCTCTTCTTCGTCCACTCTTCTCTTCGCCCACGCTCTTCTTCGGCGCACGCCGGCCGTCTAACCGCTCCAGCGCCCCGTCGTGCCGCTCGGCGAAACTACAATGCCCCCGAATATTTTTTATACCCGCGAAGCACTGAACCCGCGAAAGGTGAACCGCGAAGTAGCGAGGGTTCACTGTATGTATAAGACCAAGACCTACAAAAAAGTCTCTTGGAGCAATGAGCTAGGTTTTACAGGAAGTCGGCCATTTTGAATTTATTAAAAGGGGGCGGGTCACCACAATGGACTTTGTGTAGAAATTATTATTGGGGCCCGAGCCGCGACCGCGGCGAGGTCCCTATTGTTTATGTAGAAATTATTATTAGGGCCCGAGCAGCGACCGCTACGAGGTCCCCATTGTTTTTGTGGAAATTTTTATTATTATTATTATTATTAGGGCCCGAGCAGTGACCGCTGCGAGGTCCCTATTGTTTTTCTAGAAATTGTTATTAGGGCCCGAGCTACGACGGCTGCGAGGTCCCTATTGTTTTTGTAGAAAATATTATTACTTTTATTATTATTATTATTATTATTATTAGGGCCTGAGCAGCGACCGCTGCGAAGTCCCTGTTGTTTTTGTAGAAATTATTATTATTATTATTTTTCCGATTGTACGATTGCATTTTTGACCCCCGAAACATGCACAAAAACTCACCAAACTTGGCAGTCTCATCGGGCATGGCGAGAAATTTGATATTTTAACGTCTAATATGAACAGGAAGTGAGTTATGAATTTTTGAAAGTCCGACTTTTGCCCTTTTTTGCATGTTTACAGGGGTCATTCTTTTGCACCCTGATCCTAAAGGCTTCATCTGATTGCCTTAAAATTCTGTCTGTAGCATCTTAAGACCTGGGACAAACACTGGGGCTAAAATCTTTTGTTTCCGAAATACTATATGACGGGGGCGGGGCTTCAAAGTTTTCACTTAAGATTTCCTTCGCCGCAATGGACAAAATGCTTAATAACTCTCCTGCACATGCTGCTAAAAATCCAAAACTTCACATATACATAAAGAGTCGGTACCTGAAGACATCTATATGTTTATATTCTGTTATACACCTTGCGCCAATCAATATAATTTTTTACATTTTGACGTACTGCACGGTGCCCTTTTAACGAATCCGATTGAAAATTGGCTAGAAAAGACTCAAGACATTGATCTTACTCTATCCCTATTTTTGTGACTTTCCTTCGAAGGGCGTGGCTATTGCGGTGCCGCAGAGTCTGATTATTCTCCGTGGCAACAAAAGTTCCTGCAAAATGATTCAGATGATCCATCTTCTCGAAATTTTTCACATTTGAGGATATTCAGGCCCTGAAGACGGCTGCCAACTTATTTTTGATCGCAGTGGTAGCGCCACCAACTGGTTAAAACAAATACAAATTATTTTCGTTGATGTTTTTCTCCGGGCAGGTTAACAAAATCTACCTTATATTTGCTCGGATGAGTGTTTAGGCCTTGAGGATGTCACAATACGAAAGTCTTTCGCCTTCTTCAGAGTGTCACATGATGGTGTCTTGTGACCCGTCTTTATCAGCTGATGTTCCATGAGGGCGTGACTTACCTGTCACAAGAATGAAGGCAAGTCACGCCCCCCGCTGTCCGTTCACTCCGCCAAGATGCTGCTCCAGGTGGTAGAGAGGATGAAGGCTCCCTTGTCTCTGTTCATGGTTTTTATGCCTCGCTTGCAGATCTCAATGGCCTCTCTGATCCAGCGCTGTTGTTTGTTCTCTTCGGTGCGGATGACCCTGCCCTTCTCCCGGTCCATGTTCCCTTTTGCAGTGGTCAGTGATTGCTGATTTGTAATGTTCATGTTGTGCTTGTTCTTTTACTGCTATGATTTTTCATTTTTTTGACAGGTAATTCACACCCTCATGGAACATCAGCTGATAAAGACGGGTCTCAAGACACCATCATGCGACACTCTGAAGAAGGCGAAAGACTCGCCGAAACATGTCAGGTAAAAAATTTACCTAAAACATAATTGTCTGCTTTTAATGAATCTGTCAAATATCAATAATAAGAAGACAAAATGAACCTAATACAAATAAATGAATGCTTAATAACTCCCCTGCACATGCTCCTAAAAATCCAAACCTTCACCTGTAAATAAAATGTCCCGACCTGAAGACATCTTAATGTTATTATTTTGTTATACACACAGCGCCGCCAAGTGGAATAAAAAATTTGTTTTTATTTTAATTTTCACGTACTGCACGTTCCCCGTTTGACGAATCCGACTGAAAATTAGTCAGAAAAGACTCAAGACAATGATCTTACTCTCTGCCGAGTTTTGTGACGTTTTGGCAAAAGGCGTGGCTATTACGGTGCTGAAAAGTCCGATTGTACTTTGTGGCAACAAAAGCTCCGGCAACATGACTGAGATGATCCTATCTTCTCGAAGTTGTACACATTTGAGGATACTTCAACCCTGAAGACATCTACCAACTTATTTTTCATCGTAGTAGTAGCGCCATCAACTGGTAAAAGCTAATACAAGTTATTTTCTTGGATGTTTTTCTCCGTGCAACTCAACAAGGTCGCCCTCATATATGCTCGGAGGACTGTTTCGTCCATGAGGATGTCACAATACGAAATTCATCCTTTTTCGTGAAAAGTTGTGGGAGTGGCATTGCACTGTCCGGCAATAAAACAACGCTGATTATGAGGTTCTAAATATGAACGACAACTCGTGAAACTTGACACACACATCAGGCAGAGCAAATTTATCAATATTTTATACGTTAGTTGTGCAGCTTTTTTTAAATGGCTCGCCATGGCCCTCGAGAAATGTTCAAAAAAGCAGCCCTGGTTGAGTGTTTCACCTCGCTTTTTGTAAATTTTATGGAGTACAGTGAACCCTCGGTTGTCGCGGTTAATGGGGACCGAGACCACCCGCGGAAACTGAAAATCCGCGAAGTAGCGGCGCACCTTCAAAAATGCTTAAAAAAAAATACAATATATATAATAAATATATATATATATAGATATATATATAGATATATATTGATATATATATATATATACAGAGAGAGAGAGAGAGTGAAATTCATGTTATAACAAAAAAAACAAATTATTATTAAAACGTATTATTTTTTTATTCCCCAGCCATTCTTTTTGTATTTATTTAATTACTCCGACTATTACCTGCTGGTACGCCGTCCGGTGTGCCCTGTGAAATGAAAGGTGGCATTCTTTATTTATTTATTTATTTATTCATTTATTCATTCATAACTGACAGCTTCGCGCTCCGTTCGTGCCCGGGCGGAAGAGGTGTTCCAATTCGGCTTAACTGTGACACACGCCCGCCCTCCTCCCCCGGAGCTTCCATTCGGTTAAACTTAGGGGCCGCTTGGCACCGCCCGTGCCCGGGGAAGGTGCTCCTCTTCGGCTTACTGTGACGCGAGCATGCCCGCCTCCTCCGGAGCTTCCATTCGGTTAAACTTAGGGGCCGCTTGGAACCGCCCGTGCCCGGCGAAGGTGCTCCTCTTCGGCTTACTGTGACGCGAGCATGCCCTCCTCCTCCGGAGCTTCCATTCGGTTAAACTTAGGGGCCGCTTGGCACCGCCCGTGCCCGGGGAAGGTGCTCCTCTACGGCTTAACTGCCACGCACGCCGGCCGGAGCTCTGGTACGGTCCGAACCGCGCGAAACGTCGCCACCGATCGTGTCCGGGGGAACGTGCTCTTCTTCGTCCACTCTCCTCTTCGCCCACGCTCTTTTTCGGCGCACGCCGGCCGTCTAACCGCTCCAGCGCCCGTCGTGCCGCTCGGCGAAACTACAATGCCCCCGAATATTTTTTATACCCGCGAAGCACTGAACCCGCGAAAGGTGAACCGCGAAGTAGCGAGGGTTCACTGTATGTATAAGACCAAGACCTACAAAAAAGTCTCTTGGAGCAATGAGCTAGGTTTTACAGGAAGTCGGCCATTTTGAATTTACTTAAAAGGGGCGGGTCACCACAATGGACTTTGTGTAGAAATTATTATTGGGGCCCGAGCAGCGACCGCGGCGAGGTCCCTATTGTTTATGTAGAAATTATTATTAGGGCCCGAGCAGCGACCGCTACGAGGTCCCCATTGTTTTTGTGGAAATTATTATTATTATTATTATTAGGGCCCGAGCAGTGACCGCTGCGAGGTCCCTATTGTTTTTCTAGAAATTGTTATTAGGGCCCGAGCTGCGACGGCTGCCACATTGTTTGCCCTGGTTGTTTCAGTTAATAAATTCCCTTCACGTTACTGACCTCTCTGCCTCCTCGCCTTTTGGGTCCACCTCCTCCTCGCCGACCGGCGAGTCCTGACAGAATGACCCGACCAAAGAAGGACCCAGCGAGAGGCTCACGGCGGCGTCATGGATATTCAGGCCCTGAAGACGGCTGCCAACTTATTTTTGATCGCAGTGGTAGCGCCACCAACTGGTTAAAACAAATACAAATTATTTTCGTTGATGTTTTTCTCCGGGCAGGTTCACAAAATCTACCTTATATTTGCTCGGATGAGTGTTTAGGCCTTGAGGATGTCACAATACGAAAGTCTTTCGCCTTCTTCAGAGTGTCACATGATGGTGTCTTGTGACCCGTCTTTATCAGCTGATGTTCCATGAGGGCGTGACTTACCTGTCACAAGAATGAAGGCAAGTCACGCCCCCCGCTGTCCGTTCACTCCGCCAAGATGCTGCTCTAGGTGGTAGAGAGGATGAAGGCTCCCTTGTCTCTGTTCATGGTTTTTATGCCTCGCTTGCAGATCTCAATGGCCTCTCTGATCCAGCGCTGTTGTTTGTTCTCTTCGGTGCGGATGACCCTGCCCTTCTCCCGGTCCATGATGTGGTTTTCCCTTTTGCAGTGGTCAGTGATTGCTGATTTGTAATGTTCATGTTGTTGTCCATGACGCCGCCGGACGGACAACCCCCCTCAGCCTGCCGACCAACCCCGTGTCCTTCAAGTAGGTTCCATTTTCCGCTCGACGTCTGTTTCTCCCCTTTTGCCCCCCGATTACAGCACCGATTACCAGCCTGTCATACCCCCTCACCTGATCATAGATTCGGATTACGAGGACGATTTTGAGCACCAAGCCCTTTCACCCCCTCACGGTTCGAGTAAGTCCGGTCACGAGTTTGATTTTGAGCACCTTGCCCCTCACATTTTTTCCGATCCAGATCACGACTATGATTTTGAATATATTGCCACTCTCTTAGTCGCTCAGCGCAACGCGGAGTTATTTTTGAGCCGTCACCTTCCTCCCCCCGAGCCATTTGAGTTTTTCGCGACCACCTCCCACTCCCCCTCGCGCGCTTCACGTCCCAAATCCCGGAAGTCACGGTCACGTCGCGCACATCGTTCACCATCAGTTTCAGCACCGGATCACGCTCCCCTGGCGTCTCCTAGCTCGCGTTCACCAGCCCCCGCAGTCACGGTCCCTCAGGTCTCCCGTTTTCCTGATTCCCTATGGCGGCAGGCTGACAGGGATCAGGGCCCCCGGTTCGGCTGTGCCCGGATCGACTGCTGCGCCCGGCCCGCTGTCGCCTCCACGCCTGCAGCAGTGACCAATGCAGCTCCCGCTGCACGGACCCCGCCGCCTCCATGCGAGCCGCAGCCTCCAGAGTCCCGTGCCGACTCCTCGAAGGCGGCCGAGCCCCGTTCCGGCTCCCCGCCAGCTGCTGAGCCCTGTCCCGGCTCCCCGCCAGCTGCTGAGCCCAGTCCCGGCTCCCCGCCAGCTGCTGAGCCCTGTCCCGGCTCCCCGCCAGCTGCTGTGCCCTGTCCCGGCTCCCCGCCAGCTGCTGAGCCCTGTCCCGGCTCCCCGCCAGCTGCTGAGCCCAGTCCCGGCTCCCCGCCAGCTGCTGAGCCCAGTCCCGGCTCCCCGCCAGCTGCTGAGCCCAGTCCCGGCTCCCCGCCAGCTGCTGAGCCCAGTCCCGGCTCCCCGCCAGCTGCTGAGCCCAGTCCCGGCTCCCCGCCAGCTGCTGAGCCCAGTCCCGGCTCCCCGCCAGCTGCTGAGCCGTGTCCCGGCTCCCCGTCAGCGGCCGAGCCCCGTCCCGGGGCCCCAATGGCGATCCCAGCTCCCGATCCAGCGGAGCACGCTGTGCGCCCGAACCAAGTTCACGTTCAGGCGGAGCACATCCTGCCCCCGACCCAAGTTCACGTTCACGCGGAGCCCGTCCGGCGTCCGTCCCTAGTTCACGTTCAGGCGGAGCACGCTGTGCGTCCGTCCCAAGCTCACGTTCAGGCGGAGCACGCTGTGCGTCCGTCCCAAGCTCACGTTCAGGCGGAGCACGTTGTGCGTCCGTCCCAAGTCCACGTTCAGGGGAAGCACACCCTGCTTCCGACCCAGGTTCACGTTCAGGAGGAGCACGCTGCGCGTCCGTCCCAAGCTCACGTTCCGGCGGAGCACGTTGTGCGTCCGTCCCAAGCCCATGTTCCGGTGGGGCACGCCTTGCCTCCGCTCCAAGCTCACGTTTTGGCAGAACACGGCCCGCAGCCGTCACTCCCGGTCCCTGCACCCGTGGTGGACGACGAGCAGTCGCCTGCCGTATCGGTCCCAGCGGCGCCTGATGAAGCGCCGCCGCTCCCGGTCCCGGTGCCTGCGATGGACGACGGTCCGCCGCCGAGTCACGCCTCAGCCTCGGCGACGCACGACGACCCACCATCGCACCCCGCTCTGGCCTCGGCAGCATCCGACGACCCGTCGCCACTGCTCGCCTTGGCTCCGGCACAACGCTCGACGACCCACGGCCGCTCCTGGTTTCTGCCTCGGCGGTGGACGGCGACCCACCGCCGCTCCACATTCTTGTCTCGGCAGGGGTCGACGACCAGCCGCCGCTCCCGGTTCCGGTGCCCGCGATGGACGACGGTCCGCCGCCGCGTCACGCCTCAGTCTCGGCGACGCACGAGGACCCACCACCGCGCCCCGCTCTGGCCGCGGCAGCATCCGACGACCCGTCGCCACTGCTCGCCTTGGCCCCGGCGGCGCTCGACGGCCCGCGGCCGCTCTTGGTTCCTGCCTCGGCGGTGGACGACGACCCACCGCCGCTCCATGTTCTTGTCTCGGCAGGGATCGACGACCAGCCGTCACTCTGCGTTCCTGTGTCGGCGGGGTTCAACGATGGGCCGCCGCCCCACGTTCCGGTCTCGGCGGTGTTCGACGACCAGCCGCCGCTCCACGTTCCTGACGCGGCGGGGTTCGACGACCAGCCGTCGCTCCACGTTCCGGTCTCGGCGACGCTCGACGACCAGCCGCCGCTCCACGCTCCCGCCTCGGCGACGCTCGACGACCAGCCGCCGCTCCACGCTCCCGCCTCGGCGGGGCTCGACGACCAGCCGCCGCTCCGCGTTCCTGTCTCGGCGGGGCTCGACGACCAGCCGCCGCTCCACGTTCCTGTCTCGGCGGGGCTCGACGACCAGCCGCCGCTCCGCGTTCCTGTCTCGGCGGGGCTCGACGACCAGCCGCCGCTCCACGTTCCTGTCTCGGCGGGGCTCGACGACCAGCCGCCGCTCCACGTTCCTGTCTCGGCGGGGCTCGACAATCTGCCGCCGCTCCACGTTCCTGTCTCGGCAGGGTTCAACGACCAGCCGCCGCGCCACGTTCCTGACTCGGCGACGTTCCATGGCCTGCCGCCGCTCCTCGCCCCAGCTCCATCAGCGGACTTCATGTGGCGTTCGGGTCGTTCCGGACGTCCGCCTGAATGGCCCCAATGGGACGCACTGGCCTGGCCACCCTCACGGCCCCCTGAAGGGTCACGAAAAGACTCGCTGGTCTGGCCTCCCGGGAATCCGCCAGACCGGTCTCGATCACGGGTCGTTGACCCACCTCCCGACCCCTTCCGCCCACCCTCGTTCTTAGACATGGTTTTCCTTTTCTTTTCTTTTCCTTTTTTTTGGGACGTCTGGAATCCGTCCCTTGAGGGGGGGGTACTGTCATGATCCGCGTCGGGCATGACAGCCTTTTGTTATTGTTTTCATATGCATGCGGTTTTTGTTATTGTTTTTGTTGTTATTTTCTCCCCTCCTTCCTGCCATGTGCCTTTTCCTGTCTGTTTTGATCAGCTGAGCAGGGGCGTTTCCCCTCAGCACCTCGCCCTCACCAGCCACGCACCTGCTCCTCATCAACGATCACACACCTGCTCCCCATCTGCTCCCCTGATTACCGGACTACTTAAGCCTTCCATGCTCTCAACCCAGTGTCGGGTCATTGCCGAAAATCACGGACAGCCACGACCACCTTTGTTCACGTTCTGCTCCTTGTTCATGTTCATGCTCTGGTTCCCCTCTTCGTTCCCGTCTTTCAGTGTTGTTCCTCGCCCTGCCTCCCAGTCTGGTCACGTTAAGTTTGTCTTTTGTTATTTTTCACCCTGCCACATTGTTTGCCCTGGTTGTTTCAGTTAATAAATTCCCTTCACGTTACTGACCTCTCTGCCTCCTCGCCTTTTGGGTCCACCTCCTCCTCGCCGACCGGCGAGTCCTGACAGTGCTTGTTCTTTTACTGCTCTGATTTTTCATTTTTTTGACAGGTAAGTCACACCCACATGGAACATCAGCTGATAAAGACGGGTCTCAAGACACCATCATGCGACACTCTGAAGAAGGCGAAAGACTCGCCGAAACATGTCAGGTAAAAAATTAACCTAAAACATAATTGTCTGCTTTTAATGAATCAGTCAAATATCAATAATAAGAAGACAAAATGAACCTAATACAAATAAATGAATGCTTAATAACGCCCCTGCACATGCTCCTAAAAATCCAAACCTTCACCTGTAAATAAAACGTCCCGACCTGAAGACATCTTAATGTTATTATTTTGTTATACACACAGCGCCGCCAAGTGGAATCAAAAATGTGTTTTTATTTTAATTTTCACGTACTGCATGGTGCCCTTTTGACGAATCCGACTGAAAATTAGTCAGAAAAGACTCAAGACAATGATCTTACTCTCTGCCGAATTTTGTGACGTTTTGGCAAAAGGCGTGGCTATTACGGTGCTGAAAAGTCCGATTGTACTTTGTGGCAACAAAAGCTCCGGCAACATGACTCAGATGATCCTATCTTCTCGAAGTTGTACACATTTGAGGATACTTCAGCCCTGAAGACATCTACCAACTTATTTTTCATCGTAGTAGTAGCGCCACCAACTGGTAAAAGCTAATACAAGTTATTTTCTTGGATGTTTTTCTCCGTGCAACTCAACAAGGTCGCCCTCATATATGCTCGGATGACTGTTTCGGCCATGAGGATGTCACAATACGAAATTCATCCTTTTTCGTGAAAAGTTGTGGGAGTGGCATTGCACTGTTCGGCAAAAAAACAACGCTGATTATGAGGTTCTAAATATGAACGACAACTCGTGAAACTTTACACACACATCAGGCAGAGCAAATTTATCAATATTTTATACGTTAGTTGTGCAGCTTTTTTGAAATGGCTCGCCATGGCCCTCGAGAAAAGTTAAAAAAAGAATAGAATAGAAATAGAAATCCCTTTATTGTCATTGTACTCAAGTGTGCAACGAGATTAGAGGGCTCCCCTCTCCAGTGCAATACAACAATAATACAGACAATATATAAATTAGATAAATAAATACGACAGTGCAATGGAATTCAGTACTGAATAGGGCATATAGAAACACATCACAATGCTGTTTTGCAAGGTTAGGGTGGTCTCGTGTGTGTGTGAGAGTTCAGTATGGAGATGGCTCTCGGAAAGAAACTGTTTCTCAGTCTATTGGTCCTTGATTTGATGCATCTGTAGCGCCTGCCAGAGGGCAACCGGTCGAACAGGTGTGAGTTTGGGTGTATGTATATATATATATATATATGTATATATATGTATATATGTATATATATATATATATATGTATATATATGTATGTATATATATATATATATGTATATATATATATATGTATATATATATATATATATGTATATATATATATATATATATATGTATGTATATATATATATATATGTATGTATATATATGTATATATATGTATGTATATATATGTATGTATATATATATATATGTATGTATATATATGTATATATATGTATGTATATATATGTATATATATGTATGTATATATATGTATGTATATATATATATGTATGTATATATATGTATATATATATGTATGTATATATATGTATATATATATGTATATATATATATATATGTATATATATATATGTATATATATATATGTATATATATATATGTATATATATATGTGTATATATATGTGTGTATATATATATATGTATATATATATATGTATATATATATATGTATATATATATATATGTATATATATATGTGTATATATATGTATATATATATATATATATGTATATATATATATGTATATATATATATATATATATATATATATGTATGTATATATATATACGGGGAGAGAGAGAGAGAGAGAGAGTGAAATTCATGTTATAACAAAAAAAACAAATTATTATTAAAACGTATTATTTTTTTATTCCCCAGCCATTCTTTTTGTATTTATTTAATTACTCCGACTTTTACCTGCTGGTACGCCGTCCGGTGTTCCCTGTGAAATGAAAGGTGGCATTCTTTATTTATTTATTTATTTATTCATTTATTCATTCATAACTGACAGCTTCGCGCTCCGTTCGTGCCCGGGCGGAAGAGGTGTTCCAATTCGGCTTAACTGTGACACACGCCCGCCCTCCTCCCCCGGAGCTTCCATTCGGTTAAACTTAGGGGCCGCTTGGCACCGCCCGTGCCCGGGGAAGGTGCTCCTCTTCGGCTTACTGTGACGCGAGCATGCCCGCCTCCTCCGGAGCTTCCATTCGGTTAAACTTAGGGGCCGCTTGGAACCGCCCGTGCCCGGCGAAGGTGCTCCTCTTCGGCTTACTGTGACGCGAGCATGCCCTCCTCCTCCGGAGCTTCCATTTGGTTAAACTTAGGGGCCGCTTGGAACCGCCCGTGCCCGGGGAAGGTGCTCCTCTTCGGCTTACTGTGACGCGAGCATGCCCTCCTCCTCCAGAGCTTCCATTCGGTTAAACTTAGGGGCCGCTTGGCACCGCCCGTGCCCGGGGACGGTGCTCCTCTACGGCTTAACTGCCACGCACGCCGGCCGGAGCCCTGGTACGGTCCGAACCGCGCGAAACGTCGCCACCGATCGTGTCCGGGGGAACGTGCTCTTCTTCGTCCACTCTCCTCTTCGCCCACGCTCTTCTTCGGCGCACGCCGGCCGTCTAACCGCTCCAGCGCCCGTCGTGCCGCTCGGCGAAACTACAATGCCCCCGAATATTTTTTATACCCGCGAAGCACTGAACCCGCGAAAGGTGAACCGCGAAGTAGCGAGGGTTCGCTGTATGTATAAGACCAAGACCTACAAAAAAGTCTCTTGGAGCAATGAGCTAGGTTTTACAGGAAGTCGGCCATTTTCAATTTACTTAAAAGGGGCGGGTCACCACAATGGACTTTGTGTAGAAATTATTATTGGGGCCCGAGCAGCGACCGCGGCGAGGTCCCTATTGTTTATGTAGAAATTATTATTAGGGCCCGAGCAGCAACCGCTACGAGGTCCCCATTGTTTTTGTGGAAATTATTATTATTATTATTATTATTAGGGCCCGAGCAGTGACCGCTGCGAGGTCCCTATCGTTTTTCTAGAAATTGTTATTAGGGCCCGAGCTGCGACGGCTGCGAGGTCCCTATTGTTTTTGTAGAAAATATTATTACTTTTATTATTATTATTATTATTATTATTAGGGCCTGAGCAGCGACCGCTGCGAAGTCGCTATTGTTTTTGTTGAAATTATTATTATTATTATTTTTCCGATTGTTCGATCGCATTTTTGACCCCCGAAACATGCACAAAAACTCACCAAACTTGGCAGTCTCATCGGGCATGGCGAAAAATTTGATATTTTAACGTCTAATATGAACAGGAAGTGAGTTATGAATTTTTGAAAGTCCGACTTTTGCCCTTTTTTGCATGTTTACATGGGTCATTCTTTTGCACCCTGATCCTAAAGGCTTCATCTGATTGCCTTAAAATTCTGTCTGTAGCATCTTAAGACCTGGGACAAACACTGGGGCTAAAATCTTTTGTTTCCAAAATACTATATGACGGGGGCGGGGCTTCGAAGTTTTCACTTAAGATTTCCTTCGCCGCAATGGACAAAATGCTTAATAACTCTCATGCACATGCTGCTAAAAATCCAAAACTTCACATGTACATAAAGAGTCGGTACCTGAAGACATCTATATGTTTATATTCTGTTATACACCTTGCGCCAATCAATATCATTTTTTACATTTTGACGTACTGCACGGTGCCCTTTTAACGAATCCGATTGAAAATTGGCTAGAAAAGACTCAAGACATTGATCTTACGCTATCCCTATTTTTGTGACTTTCCTTCGAAGGGCGTGGCTATTGCGGTGCCGCAGAGTCTGATTATTCTCCGTGGCAACAAAAGTTCCTGCAAAATGATTCAGATGATCCATCTTCTCGAAGTTTTTCACATTTGAGGATATTCAGGCCCTGAAGACGGCTGCCAACTTATTTTTGATCGCAGTGGTAGCGCCACCAACTGGTTAAAACAAATACAAATTATTTTCGTTGATGTTTTTCTCCGGGCAGGTTCACAAAATCTACCTTATATTTGCTCGGATGAGTGTTTAGGCCTTGAGGATGTCACAATACGAAAGTCTTTCGCCTTCTTCAGAGTGTCACATGATGGTGTATTGTGACCCGTCTTTATCAGCTGATGTTCAATGAGGGCGTGACTTACCTGTCACAAGAATGAAGGCAAGTCACACCCCCCGCTGTCCGTTCACTCCGCCAAGATGCTGCTCCAGGTGGTAGAGAGGATGAAGGCTCCCTTGTCTCTGTTCATGGTTTTTATGCCTCGCTTGCAGATCTCAATGGCCTCTCTGATCCAGCGCTGTTGTTTGTTCTCTTCGGTGCGGATGACCCTGCCCTTCTCCCGGTCCATGATGTGGTTTTCCCTTTTGCAGTGGTCAGTGATTGCTGATTTGTAATGTTCATGTTGTGCTTATTCTTTTACTGCTCTGATTTTTAATTTTTTTGACAGGTAAGTCACACCCTCATGGAACATCAGCTGATAAAGACGGGTCTCAAGACACCATTATGCGACACTCTGAAGAAGGCGAAAGACTCGCCGAAACATGTCAGGTAAAAAATTTACCTAAAACATAATTGTCTGCTTTTAATGAATCAGTCAAATATCAATAATAAGAAGACAAAATGAACCTAATACAAATAAATGAATGCTTAATAACTCCCCTGCACATGCTCCTAAAAATCCAAACCTTCACCTGTAAATAAAATGTCCCGACCTGAAGACATCTTAATGTTATTATTTTGTTATACACACAGCGCCGCCAAGTGGAATCAAAAATTTGTTTTATTTTAATTTTCACGTACTGCACGGTGCCCTTTTGACGAATCCGACTGAAAATTAGTCAGAAAAGACTCAAGACAATGATCTTACTCTCTGCCGAGTTTGTGACGTTTTGGCAAAAGGCGTGGCTATTACGGTGCTGAAAAGTCCGATTGTACTTTGTGGCAACAAAAGCTCCGGCAACATGACTCAGATGATCCTATCTTCTCGAAGTTGTACACATTTGAGGATACTTCAGCCCTGAAGACATCTACCAACTTATTTTTCATCGTAGTAGTAGCGCCACCAACTGGTAAAAGCTAATACAAGTTATTTTCTTGGATGTTTTTCTCCGTGCAACTCAACAAGGTCGCCCTCATATATGCTCGGAGGACTGTTTCGGCCATGAGGATGTCACAATACGAAATTCATCCTTTTTCGTGAAAAGTTGTGGGAGTGGCATTGCACGGTTCGGCAATAAAACAACGCTGATTATGAGGTTCTAAATATGAACGACAACTCGTGAAACTTGACACACACATCAGGCAGAGCAAATTTATCAATATTTTATACGTTAGTTGTGCAGCTTTTTTTAAATGGCTCGCCATGGCCCTCGAGAAATGTTCAAAAAAGCAGCCCTGGTTGAGTGTTTCACCTCGCTTTTTGTAAATTTTATGGAGTACAGTGAACCCTCGGTTATCGCGGTTAATGGGGACCGAGACCACCCGCGAAAACTGAAAATCCGCGAAGTAGCGGCGCACCTTCAAAAATGCTTAAAAAAAATATACAATATATATAATAAATATATAAATATTTATATTTATATATATATATATATATATATACGGGGAGAGAGAGAGAGAGAGAGAGTGAAATTCATGTTATAACAAAAAAACCAAATTATTATTAAAACGTATTATTTTTTTATTCCCCAGCCATTCTTTTTGTATTTATTTAATTACTCCGACTTTAACCTGATGGTACGCCGTCCGGTGTGCCCTGTGAAAAAAAGGTGGCATTCTTTATTTATTTATTCTTTCATAACGGACAGCCTCGCGCTCCGCTCGTGCCCGGGCGCAAGAGGTGCTCCAATTCGGCTTAACTGTGACACACGCCCGACCTCCTCCGGAACTTCCATTCGGTTAAACTTAGGGGCCGCTTGGCACCGCCCGTGCCCGGGGAAGGTGCTCCTCTTCGGCTTACTGTGACGCGAGCATGCCCTCCTCCTCCGGAGCTTCCATTCAGTTAAACGTAGGGGCCGCTTGGAACCGCCCGTGCCCGGGGAAGGTGCTCCTCTTCGGCTTACTGTGACGCGAGCATGCCCTCCTCCTCCGGAGCTTCCATTCGGTTAAACTTCGGGGCCGCTTGGAACCGCCCGTGCCCGGGGAAGGTGCTCCTCTTCGGCTTACTGTGACGCGAGCATGCCCTCCTCCTCCGGAGCTTCCATTTGGTTAAACTTAGGGGCCGCTTGGCACCGCCCGTGCCCGGGGAAGTGTTAAAGAAATTTAAGTTTGTATGTTCATCTGTTAGTTTTGTTGTTTAGTTTGTCATCTTAGCAAGTTTCAAACTATAACTAATCTTACAGGCCCCCTTTGTTGCACATGCATTCGTATCTTTCTGGCCTCTAATTAAACCTTCGACAGCTACGGGTGCCAGGTACGGCCTCATCGCGAATGTGACTCCCCAACGCCAGAACCCTTTTCTGTAAACACCTCCCTTGGGGTGTTGATGACCTCTTTAACCCTTCGTAGATAATGTTGGGGCCCGAGGCCTCTTAAGGCTGTAACTTATGCATTTAGGGAGGTCCAACACAAGGCTTGGTATTTCTAAAGCAACAATATCGTCATGGCCATAAAATAAGTTCAACATGTTAAGCCTTGTGAAAATACACTACACAGGTCAAATGAAGTTCAGAGTGAACATGCTCCCTTTTGCTGTTAGAATAAGCAGAAGTATGAACAAAAGGTGTCTTGTAAGCTGAAACCGTTAGAATAGGCAGGAAGAGGGTGGGCAAGTGGGATGGAGTCAAATGTCAAGTTTTCCATTCTGTATGTATTGCATATTCAAATTGCTTATGCTGATGCAAATATAAACCATGTGTGCAGTCGAACACGCTGGCTTCGCCTCGGAGTTCGAGGGCTGCCCCGCGCGGAAATGACAGACAATCTTGGCTGGTTGATTCATTTGTTCAGGCTTGTTTTGATAGAAACATCCTTAACATTACTTGGTCCTTCGAATGCCGGATGAAAACGTGTGATCTGCGGTGGACGATTGACGACGACTGAAAACGGCGCCATCGTGAAAAGTCCTCTCTTCCAGGAGGCCGGTCCTCGGCCATCCTCCACCGGAGAGAACACAGACTTCATCCATGAACCGCGAGTGTCTCGACCAGCGGAGAGATTGTCACAGGTCAGTGGTTGTATACAACAGATAGTAAAAAACTTTTTTGGGTTTTTGAAGGATAGTAGGGTTTCAGGGAGTTCCTTTACCCGAAGAGATAGTACATCTTAGCTTAGCTATTTTCTGGAAGAAATACAGATTTAACTTTGCTATTTTGGAAGACTTGTTGGAAGACTCGGACAGTACAGAATTAACTGTTGTTTATTCTGGAAGGCAGATTAAGGCATTCCTTGTCTGGTAGAGAGTACAAGTGTAGTTGATTATATCTGCTCGGATAGTACAGAATTAACTGTTGTTTTTTCTGGAAGACAGATTTAGGGGTCCTTATTTCTGGTAGAGTACAGATGTAATTATTACTATATTTGGAAGTGATAGTACAACGTTTGTTATTTATAGAAGACGAAAATAGTTTATCTATTTTCACAGACACAGAACTGATCAATCTGTGAGTGTGTATGTGTATTGTATGAATGTCCAACGTTTGAGAAATCTAAAACTGACCGAGGGTTGTGAGTAAAAACACCCAGGAATACCCGCTCCAAATTGGGAGTAGAAGCTTGGTATTCAACCCAAAGTCAGGCAATTTGAATTTTTCTCAACACTGAGGAACCATAACTAGACACCATAACAATTAAGACTGTCAGAAATGGCGGCAGAATTGATGAAGGAAGTTAACTGTCAACTTTCCGAATTTGAAATAAAGGAAAAATGTAGGTTAGTTGAAATTGAAAAATATTGATTAGCTTCTCGTTTGTAGCTGTTCAATGTTGAGAACTGTGTGTGTTGTTTTGTGTGTCTGAGTCTGACTATGTGTGTGTGTGAGAACAAAGAAGAGAAAGGGTGGGGGTTGAGTCAGTGAGCTGGAGTGTGTGCGATTGGGGATTACTAATACCACTTGGTATTTTATCCCATGTAATACAGTAGGATTATAAACAGCAGACTGTTGTGGATGTAATAGACAAGAAATCTCCACCTGAAAAAGTTGAAGTGAGAATTGCCACAACAGGAAAATTGAGTTGCTGTCCTACTGATGAGAAACCAGTTTTTAGAACACCCTAGGTGTTGACAAACTGGTCCAATTTTCTAAAATTGGGGTATTGGGTAGTATAGTAAAGTCCAGGGAAACTTTGCAGTGTAGAGATTGGAAGTTAATAAGAAAAGAAAAGGAATGTGTAAAGAAAGAAAAAGAATGTGTAGAAAAGGGAAAGGAACAATTAATGTTCCATAGAAAGGATTGATGAAGTCCAAATGATAGGGCAAGTGAGAAAGGTGTCATAGGCAGATTTGCAAGTGGAAAACTGTATAGAGTAACAGAATGAGAACCTATGTGGTTGAGGGATGTAAGACACTGAGTTGGTTGCATGAATTGAAAGAGAGAAGTAGGTGTTATGAAAGATGGAATGAAGGTTTTGAAAGTGAACATGAGGAATCTTTGCAAAAGCATAGGTGTTTCCTGATTTTGAATTTTAAGTGGTGTCAAACCTGAGGTGCGGGGGCAGAATTTGGTTCTCTAACTGAGAGGCAAGGTAGGTTGAGAAGGAAAAGCGTAAGTGAAATAGGATGAGCGGAAAGTTAAGAGGGGGTTGGAGATGACTGAGAGGTAAAGTAGGTTGGGCAGATGCCAGAAGGAAAGCGTAAGTGAATTGGAACGAGCGGAAAGTTTAGGGGGAAGGAGCTGTTGCCATTGGCTTGAGATTGCCTGCTCGTAAATTGGCAGGGAGGAGTGGCCAGTAAACTGGAGCCTTTGGTAGGGGGCGTAACCCCTGGCAGCTTGGTTGCCTGGGGACCGCGTGATTGGCGTATGAACAGTGAGGCCCCCCCCCTCCCTTCTTTTTCTGCTGTGAGCGTCTAGGATAGGCTTGCACACGAGGGCGGCCAAGGAGAAGACGAGTAATTTACATAATGAATGAAGGGTTTGAGAACTTGTTTTAAGGAAGTGTACGATTGGGAAAATGAATGACTAGGCCGGGACCCCAGTGGGGCTTCGGACTGCGAGTTGATGTCCAAACCTCTGGATTCCCCCTCTGACAGTGACAACAGTGAGGACATTGAGGAAGATATTAAACATATGTTTGACCTCGAGAATTACTTAATGCGTCATCAAACTGAACCGATGAGATGCAGCTGTTAAAAAAGGAAGTCACATATTTAGGCCGCATTTTGACTGAAAAGGGGCGCATTTTTGGTGACAAGCAAAAAGAAGGCGTTGCCCGAGCCCTAAAACCAATAACAAAGAAGTAAATGATGTCCCTTATAGGTGTACGCAATTATTGCCAGGCATGGATTGCAAAGTACTTAGAAATCACACGACTATTGCTGGACATCATTTATGACAAGCCAATGACATTTGAGGAAAAAAAAAATGTTTGAACACTTGAGGTTGACAAGCTTTTGAACTTGTCAAGTGTGAACTCATTGATTAAGATGTATTAGCACTACCAAATTACTATGAGCCATTTGAGCAAACAGTGACTGCAAAAAATGGTTTCATGACCTTGTGTGGCTGCAGACGCGCAGGGCTCATGAAATCACTTGCATATTAGTCACAACAATTGGATCAAGCAGCCTTCACCCACCACATTCACATTGCACGGCGACCTAATTGTCACATTACACTGATAAGGTGCGCTCAGCCCAGCGTCACTTTTTCCCGCACCAGTAGAAGGCACACCACACGACTGTGGAAGCCGAGTCCAAATTATCACCAAACAGCGACCTGACCTCTTGGACACCTTTCTCCCGACTGGAGAGACAGTTTTTTGACGGCCGCAAAGGGGTGGGAATTTTTTTTTTAACAAAGCATTTTGTTTCAAGGGATATTAAAATCTGTATGTGCAGGACAAGCAGCAGAAACTTCTGTGCTGATCCAGAATTGTAAGATGTTTTCTAAAAAACATTTTACAATTTGGACTGACTGCCAAGATATATGTTTATGTGTTCTGTCGACATTGGGCAAACGGCGTTTTAAAAAAATCACAAAAGATGAAAGAAAAGTTGTGCATAAAGCACGTCTAAATAAGTATTTGTAAATGCAAAATTTTCTGAACAGAAAATGAAACGATTACAATTGAATACTGCCTCGCTGACAATGCAGCAAGGGGTAATGCACACACACACACACACACACACACACACACACACACACACGCAGCAAATCAACTTGACAATTTGATCTCACGCCAGGGAAAAATACACCACTAATTGAATGCACACATTGGGAGAAAAAAGGTGCAAACATTGCTGAGGAAATTGTTCCCACATATAGACTTTTCAACAAAAAACTTTTTTTTAGACAAAGTGTTAGTTGTTTGGGTTGCAATATTGTTTGGTTATAATTAATGTGTTTTCAAAATGGATTACGTTGTTTCCAACAACACATGATGATGTTAAAACAGTTGGAAAAAGTGTTGTGTAATCGAATTATCCTGACATTTGGAATTTCAAGAGTGATTTAAAGTGAAAATGATGCATTTTGTGAATAATGTTTGTAACAAGTGGGACAGTTGTTGCAAAATTGACTCAAAGCGTCATTTTGCATACAGTCTGCAGGACTTGTGGAACGCACGAATGGAACTGACTTATCAAGACAAAGAAAAAAAAAAGAGACAATGGCCAGACTGTGTTTCAATCACAGCAATGAGGATAGTGCCAGCCGAAGGAAGGACACTATCCCCTTTTTATCCTATATGGCCTCACACATAGACTCTCAGGTTCATCAGAACCACCAGCGACTGGCACATCTGTCCCAGTCCACATGAAAGACATGTTTGACCACAATTACTGGCCAGTGTGTTTTGATCCACAGATAAACCACGTCCATGTGGGAGACCAACTCTTCCTCAAGGTGCTGAAACGACCTCGTTGGGACAGTGAACGCTGGGACGGCCCTCATCAGGTGATTGCAGTGACCCCGACGGCAGCAAAGGTCGAGGGGCGTGGCGGCTGGAACCATCAGTCGCAGTGCAAGCTTCTCCGGTCCCTGCTGAAGGCTGAGCGACGCAAGTCCCTTGGAGAGGATCTCCACCACGTACACTCCAATGTACCAACAAAAGACCACAGTTGGAAAGAGGGTTTTCCGTGGCAAACACACCCCTCTCGGAAGGATGGAGCAAGCCGCCGAACAGCAACTGGGCACTGCCCTGTCGACCAGATGCATCATCTACTTCCTTGCAGGGCTGTGCCTGGTCAGCGCACAACCTCGAGACCAGGACAACGTCAAACGCAGACGAGTTGCACAGGCGCAGACTGCTGACTACACGCACATCAAATAAAACCTGCAGCCTCTGAAAAAACGCTCAAGGTCACTGATTCATGTAACTTGCATCACAGAAAAGAGTTGCAGTTGTGAATGTTTGATGTTCCGGGTTTATTTTGTACATACATGTATTGGACCAAAAACTGCATTAGCTTTGCTTTATTATCTTTTAATTGTTATTATTTTTTTGGGCTTCTCGTTCGGGGCATGGGTTTCTACCCTTTTCTCCAAGAATTTTTGAGTTTTTGGGTAGTTTTTCTCCCCCCTCAAGCGACAGCCTTTGATGATGAGATTTGAAACTTGATAAACAGGTGGGATATGTTAAAGAAATTTAAGTTTGTATGTTCATCTGTTAGTTTTGTTGTTTAGTTTGTCATCTTAGCAAGTTTCAAACTATAACTAATCTTACAGGCCCCCTTTGTTGCACATGCATTCGTATCTTTCTGGCCTCTAATTAAACTTTCGACAGCTACGGGTGCCAGGTACGGCCTCCTCGCGAATGTGACTCCCCAACGCCAGAACCCTTTTCTGTAAACACCTCCCTTGGGGTGTTGATGACCTCTTTAACCCTTCGTAGATAATGTTGGGGCCCGAGGCCTCTTAAGGCTGTAACTTCTGCATTTAGGGAGGTCCAACACAAGGCTTGGTATTTCTAAAGCAACAATATCGTCATGGCCATAAAATAAGTTCAACACGTTAAGCCTTGTGAAAATACACTACACAGGTCAAATGAAGTTCAGAGTGAACTTTTGCTGTTAGAATAAGCAGAAGTATGAACAAAAGGTGTCTTGTAAGCTGAAACCGTTAGAATAGGCAGGAAGAGGGTGGGCAAGTGGGATGGAGTCAAATGTCAAGTTTTCCATTCTGTATGTATTGCATATTCAAATTGCTTATGCTGATGCAAATAAAAACCATGTGTGCAGTCGAACACGCTGGCTTCGCCTCGGAGTTCGAGGGCTGCCCCGCGCGTAAATGACAGACAATCTTGGCTGGTTGATTCATTTGTTCAGGCTTGTTTTGATAGAAACATCCTTAACAGGAAGGTGCTCCTCTACGGCTTAACTGCCACGCACGCCGGCCGGAGCTCTGGTACGGTCCGAACCGCGCGAAACGTCGCCACCGATCGTGTCCGGGGGAACGTGCTCTTCTTCGTCCACTCTCCTCTTCGCCCACGCTCTTCTTCGGCGCACGCCGGCCGTCTAACCGCTCCAGCGCCCTGTCGTGCCGCTCGGCGAAACTACAATGCCCCCGAATATTTTTTAGACCCGCGAAGCACTGAACCCACGAAAGGTGAACCGCGAAGTAGCGAGGGTTCACTGTATGTATAAGACCAAGACCTACAAAAAAGTCTCTTGGAGCAATGAGCTAGGTTTTACAGGAAGTCGGCCACTTTGAATTTACTTAAAAGGGGGCGGGTCACCACAATGGACTTTGTGTAGAAATTATTATTGGGGCCCGAGCAGCGACCGCGGCAAGGTCCCTATTGTTTTTGTAGAAATTATTATTAGGGCCCGAGCAGCGACCGCTACGAGGTCCCCATTGTTTTTGTGGAAATCATTATTATTTTTATTATTATTATTAGGGCCCGAGCAGTGGCCGCTGCGATGTCCCTATTGTTTTTCTAGAAATTGTTATTAGGGCCCGAGCTGCGACGGCGGCGAGGTCCCTATTGTTTTTGTAGAAATTATTATTAGGGCCCGAGCAGCAACCGCTACGAGGTCCCCATTAACCGCGATAACCGAGGGTTCACTGTATTACTCTTACTCGATCTTGGCGCCGCTTTTGACACTTGATCATAACATATTATTAAAACGCCTTGAAACTTGTGTTGGCATTTCAGGTTCAGCGCTTTCTTGGATTAATTCGTATCTGTCGGAGACGACGCACCGTGTAATTCATGGCAATGCGTCTTCTGATCTTTGTAAGATCACACGCGGAGTTCCGCAGGGATTGGTACTAGATGCTACCGCTTGGTGATATTATACGGAAATATCACATTAGTTTTCATTGTTATGCTGATGATACGCAATTATACATGCCGTTGGATATAACGAATCCGTGTGATTGCTATAAATTAGAGGCATGCCTTGCCGAAATTAAACTATGAATGTCTTTCAATTTTTTGCGTCTTAACTCAGATAAAACCGAGATGCTGATCATTGGACCAGCGCGTCATCTGTACCTTTTTCAAAGACACCACTATGAGTATCGATAAATTGCCCAAAAGGATTCAACAAAAAATCTCGGTCTTATATTTGACACAACTATGTCGTTTCAAATGCACATTAAAAATATTACTAGAACTGCATTTGTTCATCTGCGTAACATTGCTAAAATTCGCCCAATTCTATCAACCTGTGATGCAAAAATCTTAATCCATGCGTTTGTTACGTCTCGCCTCGACTATTGTAACGTTTTGCTCTCGGGTCTCCCCATGTCTAGTATTAAAAGTTAGTTCAAAATGCAGCAGCTAGACTCTTGACTAGAACGAGAAAGTTTGATCATATTACCCCGATACTTGCCAATTTGAATTGGCTTCCGGTCCACTTGAGATGTGATTTTAAAGTTCTGCTACTTGCCTATAAAATATTGCATGGCTTAGCACCTTCCTATCTCGTTGACCTCGTGGTACCATATGTTCCGTCCCGAAACCTTCGCTCACAAAATGCTGGTCTTTTAGTGATCCCGCGAGCCAAAAAGAAGTCCACAGGTTCTAGAGCGTTCTCTATTCGGGCACCAATGCTTTGGAATGTATTACCCTCAGGTATTAGAGGCGCCACCTCAGTAGAAATGTTCAAAACACTATTAAAGACGCATTTATACTCTTGTGCATTTAGTTGAACTATTTGTTGGCCTGTTTACTGCCGCTTTTTCTCTTATCTTCTCTTTTCTGCCCCCTTTTCCCCGGCTGGGGGATTAGGTGACGGTCACCCACTAGGAAGTTTAAGGCATTGACAAACTGGGCATGCACCTGTTCCAGTGATGTCGTCTTCCTGCAGCGCGACATTTATTTATATACTTTAGCATCTAATTTAATTATTTGTTGGCCTGTTTACTGCGGCTTCTCCTCTTTTCTGCCCCCTCTTCCCCTGCTTGGGAATTAGGTGATGGTGACCTGCTATGAAGATTACGGCACTGACCAACCGGGGAGGGACCTTCTCTGCCGAAGTCGTCTTCATGCAGCACCTCTTCTGATTTCCCTATATTTCAGCACTTCGTTGAACTACTTGTTGGCCTGTTTACTATTTCTGTTCTTTTTTTTCTGTTCCCAATTCCACGGCTTGGGAATTAGGTGATGGTGATTCACTTGGAAGTGGCTGTTCTGAATTTACCCCAAACTGACTATTTCAAGATCAAAGGCTCAACCTCGGATATGCTGCCATGGCGATTACGGTCCTGGATGAGGACCCACTCCACTAAAGTCATCTTCCTGCAGCACTTCATTTAATTGACTCTCACATTATCTCATCTAACATTGTATAGCATCATTGTATGTGTCAAATGTTGCCCACTTGGCATCCAAAGCAGCCTGGTCATCCTGGAAGGGGGTTTCCCCCCCATCTGTGGTCCCTTCTCAAGTTTTCTCACTTTTCCCCCAATGGGGTTTTGAGTTTTTCCTTGCCCTCCTGGGGGTTAAGATCAGTGGATGTTGATTGTGGTTATGTAAAGCCCTTTGAGACTGTCTGTGATTAAGGGCTATACACATAAAATTGACTTGACTCGACTTGGACCAGAATAGAAGTGGATGAGGGAAAAAGGGAGGGGCGGTGTTGACTGATATTGTGCAGATGGAAGTAGGCTGACCGGGTTGTGTTATTATGCTTATGGAAAGATAGAGTGCTGTCAAGGATGACACCCAGACTCTTGACCTGAGGGGATGGGAAAACAATGGAGGGGCCAACAGGAATGGGAAAACTGCCAACTTTGGATTGTATTGATTTTGTACTGAAAAGAATAACTTCTGTTTTGTCGCTGTTAAGCCTCATGAAATTATTAGAAAACCAGTCATTGATTTCAGATAGACAGGAGGTGACGGAGGTGGGAGGGAGTGATATGCTGGGTTTGCAGGAGAACTAGAGCTGGGTGTCATCCGCGAAGCAATGGAAAGCGATATTGAATTTTCGGAAAATGCTGCCAAGGGGAAGGAGGTATATGATAAATAATAGGGGGGCCAGGACCGAGCCTTGGGGCAAACCTGAGGTGACTGGGAGGGACTTTGATGAGAAATATTTAAGCTGGATGAACTGAGTGCGGTCTTTGAAGTATGAATGGAACCAGTTGAGGGCGGTGTGGGTGATGCCGATGGAAGAAAGTCTTTTGAGAAGGATGGTGTGTGAGATGGTGTCAAAGGCCGCAGTCAGGTTAAGAAGGATGACAATGGAGAATGAATCTGAGTCAGCTGCAATGAGGAGAGCAGAGGTGACCTTGAGTAGAGTTGATTCAGTGCTGTGAAGTGCACGGAAACCGGACTGAAAGGGTTATTGCAGGTGAGATGAGAGTGGAGTTGAGTGGCGACTACATTATCTAGGACTTTTGAAATGAATGGTAGGTAGGAAATAGGGCGGAGGTTCAGGAAATAGTACTGAGCGGCTTTTTCTTAATCTCATGAGAAAATGTACTTGGGCAAGCACAGTCGAAAAGAGTCGTGCGTTATCTCAGCCCAGCCTCACATTCTTCCCCCGGCACGGGTCTACGTCCAAGGGAAGGTCCTCTCCAGATTAATCATTGTCTGGATGGTTGATTCCCAGCTGGTCCCCAAGACTGGTATTCCACGGCTGGCCTTCTCCGGCGGGCAGTCTCTCCGTCTCTTCTGCTGGTATTCCCCTGTAATCTTGTCAGTGTGCATGTATGTGTGCTCCAAAATCAAATTATGTCTTTCAGAATGTGTTTTTGCAATGGCGTCCCCTTGAACCCTCCAATCAATCAATCAAATTTTATTTATAAGAGCACTTTTCATACATAAAATGCGGCTCAAAGTGCTGTACAATAAAAACATCCAAATTACAACGAAAAACTAAAACCCATTCCACCCACTCAACATAAACACAAGACACATCCACATACACGCCTGAACTCGCACACACACAGAACACTCGCATTCACACAACTTAATAAACCATCTTAGTAGAAAGACAGGGTAAGGCACAGAGAAACCATATGAGAAAATGTACCCAGGGTAGGTCATCCGCGCTGAGAGGGATGACGGCTCACGCCCACAGGGAGCTGCGCCAACACACAGACCCCTAGCCCAGACTGACCGGGGTAGACCCTACACATAGTGCAGAGGGCCCCGGTCCGCCGGGCCTAAGGAGCCTCCGGGATGAAGCCCCCTGTGAGAAGGCCAGCCACACCTCCCAGCGCGGAGGCCCCCCTTGAGGAAACACTGGAGCTAAAATATATAAAAGAAAATGATAATGCTAAACAAAAAAGAAGCTAAAAATTAAAGGACAATAATATAAAAAGACGAAGCTAAAATATATAAGAAAAATTATGATACTAAAAGACAGAGAAGAAGCTAAAAATTAAAAGACAATAATATAAAACGACGCAGCTAAAATATATAAGAAAAATGATGATACTAAAAGACAAAGAAGCTAAAAAAAATTAAAGACAATGATAATATATAAAATGACAATCCTGAATTAAAAGACTAAGATAAATTATTTAAAAGCCAAACAAAAAAGGTGAGTCTTGAGCAGGGGTGGGCAATTATTTTTTCCATGGGGCCACATAAGAAACATTAAATATTGTGGAGGGCCGGGCCAAAAGGCTGAACTCAATTCTGCATAATATTAATTGTATTTCTTTTTTAAAAAGCAGTAAATAGCACTGTTTTGACAAGCTGGCATTAAAGTTAAGCAATGAAACTAAATACCAAATAAACTGAAAAAATGAGGTTGCCTTACAAAAATGTATTCATTCAAATTTCTCAACACAATGGTAGACATAATATTAACATTTTTTACTATTTGTGACTCATATTAGTAAACATATTCTGTCACATTCACTTCAAAACACATTTTGAGTTCCATATACTGTTGGATAGTTGTGTAAAGGTTCTGAGCATTTTAAAGACATCACAATATTGTCTTTTTGCACCAAACATTAAGCAAGATACAACATATTGACTGTCACTGAACTGTGATTTTGAGAAAAAGTGTCCCAGTTCATTGTTATCTGGTGCCGTTTTTATATTTCTCTGCATGTTTCGTCTGGTAATGCCGACTCAAATTGTAGTCCTTCAACACGGCGATCTGCTCCCCGCAAACTAAACACACAGCTTTACCTCTAACTTCAGTAAATAAATACTTCGCTGTCCAATTTTTGTTGAAAATTCTACATTCGGCATCTACCTTTCTTTTTGTAGCCTGAGCGGACATTTTTGAGGACGAACGTTGTCTTGTTGTGATTCAATCGCGCGCATGTCTTGATAAACGCATTACGTCATTATGTGCGACGCACATTGTGCGGGAATAAAAAAAAAAAACAATTTCAGAATAAAAGCAGTGCAGCTTTCGCCCATGAATGAGGTGAAATTAAAAAGTATGTTTATTTTGAAATTTCCAATTAACCTTACACTCGCGGTCAGAGTCAACCAAAGGTATGTGGCCCGGGCCATACAATGCCCAGGTCTGTCATACGGGCCAGTCAGTGCCACCCGGCGGGCCGGATGTGGCCCGCGGGCCGTGCAATGCCCAGGTCTGGTCTTGAGCCTCCTTTTAAAAATATCAACAGTCTCTGCGGACCTGATGTCCTCCGGCAGGCTATTCCATAGACGAGGACCAGAATGGCTGAATGCAGCCTCGCCATGTGTTCCAGTCCTCACCCGAGGAATAATTAACAGGCCGGTGCCAGAGGACCTCAGGGTCCGCGAGGATGGCCCAAGACCGTTAAGGCATTTAAAAACTAATTGAAGAACCTTAAAATCAATCCTGAAACACACGGGGAGCCAATGCAGCGATTTTAAAACTAAATCCAGTGCCCAATTTGGTATGTTTGCATCTCTATGTCCTATGTGGAGAATGTGCTTTGTCATATTTGTCCATGAAGTGCTGTCTGGCTTGTCATCAGTTTGTAATGTGCAGACTGAATATGTATGATGTGAATGTGAGTGTAGGTCATGAAAATACTATGTTCACACATTTATAAACTAAGTAATATAACTTTAGCATGTGAAAATAATATCATAAATCAGTAAAGACCATGACTACAATCAGTCATTCCTATGCGTAGTAGAATTAGAATTAGAATTAGAAATCCCTTTATTGTCATTGTACTCAAGTGTGCAACGAGATTAGAAGGCTCCCCTCTCCAGTGCAATACAACAATAAGACAGACAAATATATAAATTAGATTAATAAATAAGAGAGTGCAATGGAATTTAGTACAGAATAGGGTATATAAAAACACATCACGATGCTGTTCTGCAAGGTAAGGGTGTTCTCGTGTGTGTGTGAGAGTTCAGAATGGAGATGGCTCTCGGAAAGCAACTGTTTCTCAGTCTATTGGTCCTCGATTTGATGCATCTGTAGCGCCTGCCAGAGGGCAACAGGTCGAACAGGTGTGAGTTTGGGTGGGTATTGTCTTTGACGATGTTGAGAGCCCTTCTGAGGCACCGGGCGGTGTAGATGTCCGACAGTGAGGGGAGAGGGCAGCCAATAATCCTTTGCGCTGTTTTGACTGTCCTCTGGAGCCTCACTCTGTCGGCCTCAGTGCAGCCGCTGTACCAGGTGGAGACACAGTACGTCAACAGGCTCTCAATGGACGAGTGGTAGAAGGCTAGCAGCAGCTTCCTGTCCAGGTTGAATTTCCTGAGGACTCTCAGGAAGTGCAGACGCTGGTGGACCTTCTTTACCACTGCTGTGGTGTTGTGAGTCCAAGAAAGGTCGTCGGAGATCTGTACTCCCAGGAACTTGAACGTGTGGACCCTCTCCACACACACGCCTTCGATGCAGAGGGGGGGCGGCACCGTCTTGTTCCTCCTGAAGTCGACGACAATCTCCTTTGTTTTTGCAGTGTTAAGGTGCAGTCTGTTGTCCTTGCACCAAGCTGTCAGTCTCTTTACCTCCTCTCTGTAGGCTGTCTCGTCACCTTCCGAGATCAGACCGACCACTGTCGCGTCGTCAGCAAACTTGACGATGGTGTTGTTGCCATGTGCCGGGCTGCAGTCGTAGGTGTAGAGGGCGTATAGGAGAGGGCTCAGCACGCATCCTTGAGGGGAACCGGTGCTCAGCATGCAGGTGGAGGACGTGTAGGGGCCGAGCAACACAGTCTGGGATCTGTTGGTCAGAAAGTCCTTAATCCAGATGCGTGTGAGGGCAGGGAGGCCGAGAATGTCAAGTTTGGCGACGTGGATGTCTGGGATGATTGTGTTGAATGCCAAGCTGTAGTCCACAAAGAGCATCCTTGCATAGCTCTGCTGTTGTTCCAGGTGGCCCAGCACAACATGCAGAGCAGTGTTGATGGCGTCCTCAGTGGATCTGTTAGCCCAGTATGCAAACTGGTAGGGGTCCAGAGTGGGAGGAAGGCAGTCCCTGATGTGCTGGAGAACCAGCCTCTCGAAGCACTTCATGATGACTGGTGTGAGAGCAACAGGACGGTAGTCATTCAGGTGGACGGCTGGTGACTTTTTGGGGACAGGAATAATGATGGAAGTTTTCAAGCAGGAGGGGATGACTGCTTGAGCCAGGGAGCGGTTGAAGATCCTGCAGAATACATGTGACAGTTGGTGGGCACATGTTTTGAGGACCTTGCCTGGTATTCCGTCGGGTCCAGTAGCTTTCCTGGGGTTAACAGCCAGGAGCGCGCGCCTCACATCGTGTTCCTCTACGGTGAGTGGGGGGGAGTTGGAGCATGAAGTGCGGGGGTGTGACGGTTGGGGCGAGTCAAAGCGAGCAAAGAAGCAGTTAAGCTCCTCTGCCAGCGATGCACTCGGGTCTGCAGAGGTCGTGCTGCTGCCACGGAAGTTGGTGATGCTCCGTAGACCCTGCCACACCTCCCGTGGTCTGTTACTGGCAAGGTGGGCCTCCAGCCTCCCCTTGTAGGTTGCCTTGGCTAGCTTGATGCCTTTGCTCAGGTCAGCACGAGCCACCCTGTACTGGGCTTTGTCGCCTGACCTGAAGGCAGCGTCACGGGCCTTGAGGAGAGAGCGAACCCTGCTGGACATCCAGGGCTTCGCATTTGGGAAGGTCCGTATAGTCCTGTGTAGGGACACAGTTTCCATGCAGAACTTGATGTAGTCCACTACACAATGTGTGTAGACATCAAGGTCCTGATGATCAAAGAGGCCCCAGTTTGTGTCTTGAAAGCAGTCCTGTAATTCACTCATGGCGCCGTCACGCCAGGTTTTCACAGTCTTTGTGGTGGGCCTGAATCTGCGCCTGAGAGGGATGTATGCAGGTGCGAGCTGCAAGGACAGGTGGTCTGACTGGCCGAGGGGGGCGAGTGGGAGGGCCCTGTATGCGTGCTTGATGTTCGAGTACACATGGTCGAGAGTGTTGTCTCCCCTCGTTGGGCACTTGACATGCTGGTGAAACTCTGGGAGTACAGTCTTTAAATTGGCCTTATTAAAGTCTCCCGCTACTACGTGAACGCCATCAGGGTGGGCCCGCTGATGTTTATTGATGACGCACGCGAGTAGCGAGAGCGCCGTGCTAGTGCTAGCGTCGGGAGGGATGTAAACAGCTGTGACAATCACGACCGTTAGCTCCCTCGGGAGAAAATAAGGCCGGCATTTAACGGACATGAACTCGATGTCGGGGGAAGAGTGCTTCTCGACGATCGTGCTATCGCCGCACCAGTTCTCATGCACGTAAACACAGAGCCACCCCGCCCCGTCTCTTACCGGTGTCCCTTGTCCGATCCGCGCGATGTAGCGAGCGCCCGGCCAGCTGGATGCTAGCATCGGGGACGTCTGCGTGCAGCCAGGATTCCGTGACGACGATCACACTGCTGTCTCGCACATAGCGGTTTCCCAGGATTTGTAATCCCAGGTCGTCGATTTTGTGGACCACGGATCTGGCGTTGGTGAGGTACAGACTCGGCAGTGGTTGCCTATGGGGCTGCCGTCGCAGCCGTTGCAAGACACCGGACCTGCAGCCCCGCTTCTGCTTCCTCTCTCTGCGTCGCCTGCGCCGCCTCCCGGTCCCGATGACAAGCCACGGTGAGCCGGGCAGCCTCGCCAGTTCGTCCGGAATTTTGCGATCATAGCATATTCAGTAAATATAAACCTGCTAAATTAAATAATTGACATTCTGTCCCATAAATGTTTAAAATGCCGGTAATTGCCATACAATCCTTCAAGGGTCGACGAGCGATGTTCGGGAGGAGGAGCAGTGGTGGTGGTGCGTTTCCCTCGGGCATGTGTCGGTAAATCCAGCGGAGTTCAGCGGCAGTGGATTGAAGTTGTCCTGACACAGGTTGATGACATGACAGGAACAGGCAGAAGTGCGAGAAGCAGACTGGCCTGCGGGTCCACATGGCAGACAGGTGCTAACTTTGATAGGTAAGCTAAACTTTAGCCACAGTAGACGCGTCAGCGACTATGCAATCGGTGGGTGGCATTCATGAGAATCGGGATCGCTCAACATACAGATAATAATAAATAAAATCACTGTAACTGGAGGGATTGTAAACTGCTAAAGCAGGTACAACAAGCGGATCCAAAAAATTTCTGAGAGTTACCGGTGAGCAGTGGCAGCCAAACGTGCCAGCGTCCACTCAACCGGGAGTTGATTCAATATTCACAATATTTTATTATTTTGTCGTACAGTTGTTTAAAAATGGCTCGCTATCGCCCCCTAGAAAAAAAAAAACAACAAAAAAAAACAGCCCCATATCTCTGTTTCACCAAACTGAAAATTTGATGAAGTGTGTACAAAGCCAAGACCTAATAAAAAGTCTCATGGAGCCGTATGCTAAATTGAACAGGAAGTCGGCCATTCTAAATTTATCAGAATCCGAAATCCTTTTATTGTCATTGTACAGTGTGCAACAAGATTAGGGAGCTCCCCTCTCCAGTGCAATACAACAATAATTTAATCAAATATATAAATTAGATAAATAAGAGAATAAATATTGTGATGGAAAATAGTATGAAATTGGAGAAATACAACACAATACGTCGCTGTTCAGCAAGGTAAGGGTGGTCGTGTGTGTGTGCATGTGTGTGAGAGTTCAGAATGGTGATGGCTCTCGGAAAGAAAATGTTTTTCAGTCTATTAGTCTTTGATTTGATGCACCTGTAGTGCCTGCCAACAAATTTACTTCAAACATTGACGAGGCTTTGAAAACAAAAGCTGCTCTAACTTTAACTACAAGCAAATTCCTCTTGAAGATTCCTCACGTTATTTCTCGGAAATATTTCACATTTCCAACGTGCCAGTACCCCAACGTTGTCCGGGTGGCGAGGGCCCTTTATAGCTGCTCGCAGCTCTAGTTTTTAATTAATTTTTTTAAATCAATGGTGATGACAGTGAAATATGTCTTGTCTGGTATCATGATAGCTGGAGGATATTTTGTCATGATATTTTAGTCAGGCCTGATAACAGTGATGTATGCTGATTTAAGGCTACTTTTATTTTGAAATGCCGTATCACATTTTGGTGGGACCGCATTTGATGGACAACTGGGGTTGTCTAGTGTCCCCCAAAATGGGTCTGATATCACGATAGCTCGAGGGTATTTTGAAATGATTATTTTAAAATCAGTGTTGATGACAATGAAATGTGCATATTTCAGGTGGGTTTTTTTTTTATTGTGAAATTACACATCAGATTTTGATGGGACCATTTTTGATGAACAGCTGGGGTCGTCTAGTGTCCAACAAAACTAGTCTGGTATTACGACAGCTCCAGCTCTTTTATTTTAAAATGCCTCCTTACATTTTGATGGGACTACTTTTGGTGGAAAGCTGTGTTGTCTTGTGTCCTCCAAACCTGGTTTGGTATTACCATAGCTAGAGGATATTTTTTAATGAAATTTTAAAGTCAGGCATGATGACAGTGAAATGTGCAGATTTCAGGCAACTTTTAGTTTGAAATTACAAATTAGATTTCGATGGGACCACTTTTTATGGACAGCTGGGGTAGTCTCGTGTCCCACAAAACTGGTCTGGTATCACGATAGCTCGAGCTATTTTTTTTTTAACTCAGTGGTGATGACCGTGAAATAAGCGAATTTCAGGCTACTTTTATTTTGAAGTGCCACATCACATTTTGATGTGACCACTTTTGGTGGACAGCTGGTGTGGTCTAGTATCCCCAATCCTGGTTTGGTATCACGATAGTTTGAGGATATTTTTTAAAGATTTTTCTTTTAAATCAGTGTTGATCACAGTGCATATTTCAGGTGATTTTTTTATTTTTAAATGCCACATCAAATTTTGAAGTGACCACTTTTTGTGGACAACTGGGGTGGTCTGGTGTCCCGCAGAACTTGTCTGGTATCACGATAGCTTGAGGATTTTGTAATGATTTTAATTTTTTTAATCATTGGTGACGACAGACAAATAAGCAAATTTTCACGCTTTTATTTTTAAATATCCCATCAGATTTTGATGGGACCACATTTGTTTTTACGGTTCCGTCACCACGCGAGTGGCTACCTGCTAAAGCAGCACGGCTCACTATTTGAGCCTTTTTCGCGTGTTTTTTCCTTTACCCAGTTTTATTTATTTTACCTCATCGCAGCAATGGACATCCAAATTGCGGTGGTTTTATTGCTGCTGGGGGCTGTTTTTTGCGTGATCGTGTCCGGAGATGTCACTGGGAGCTACGGATCAATCGTTTACACAAGAGATCAGCTGTTAGCACTTCGTGCTAACCCCGTGCCGACTCCCGGAGCGAGACCCGATATCCCCCACGAGTTGAGGAGGAAGAGACGGGGGATGTCGCGCGGGGGCGAAACGCCAGGCAAAGAGGAGGCGTGACCACCCCGTCCTCCTGTCCGTTTTTATGGGAAATGTTAGATACCTTCCCAAGAAAATGGACGCGGCACGAGAGGAACTTCCAATGAGCTAGCTTGCTGATGTTCACGGATTCATGGCTAACAGACCTAACGCCGGACACCGTCGTGGAATTTGACGGCTTCCAAATACTACTTGCGGACAGGACACTGGAAAGCGGTAAGAGGAAAGAGGAGGGCTGGCTGTGTTTGTTAATGATAGATAGTGTAACCCTAGGCACATCACAGCTAAGGAGCAACTTTCCAGTCGGGACAATGAGCTGCTAGCTGTTAGCATGCGTCCATACTTGACAAGCATCGCGAGTTAACAAGGACGTGCACGTAACAGGTGCGTGAGTAAACTGCTTAAAACTTTGATCGTCATTCAGCTGACCTACAAATTGAGACGCTACAGTCAGTTTGACGTTTTTGTTTGCTTGATTGTGGATTGACATGGAGGAACAAGACAGTGGAAAGCGGACATTAAAAATGACGGAGAAAAGCTGTAGAAGATCACAAGCCTAAACGGATGCAGGCACGCAGGTGCAAATTTGCTCAATTGACCTCCATGCAACGTCAAATTGAACAATTGATGGAGGATGATGCAAATGTTGACGCTGTAAAAAACTGAGCTTCGTGTTTGCTTTAGCGGCATGGAGCAAGAATTTGTGGACCTCAATTCCGGTGTGCAAAATTTAAAGACTGAAGAGGATTTTGCCGATGACCAAAATAACTGGTTTGATCCAAAAAATGTAATTAATGGAAATGTGAGCAATGGAAGAAGGACGTTTTGAAACGTGCAGAGGAAGGATGCAATAAACAAATATCACCTGATGATAGTAGATCTGCATCAACTAACTACACCCATAGAAGTAGAAGTAAAGAATCTAACAGACAGAAGCTCACTTCTGTCAACGTCTTCAATTAAATTAAAGGCTCAAATGGAACGAGCATGTTTAAAGGCAAAGGCTGCTGATTTACAACAAAGGTTGGCACTTGAGCAAGAAGAAGCTGCAATTAAGGCAAAGAAGCAAATGCATGCAATGCAAACGGCACTCCCTGAGTCTGATGCTAAATTGGATGTCTTGAGAAGATATGAAAATACCCAGGAGGATGGTATCCACATTCCTGATGAGTGTGTTACAATTTAAACAAGGAAAAACATTCAATTACCATCACAGCCTATCAGAGCAACAAGCAGTGTTGACCTGAAATGCTCCCACTTCGACTATTCCAATGGCTAGATTTCCACATCAGACAGAAAGTAGAGAACAACAGGGACATGTGCTTGATGGCCTTTGCCAAGCAATCTCACAGCAAGCCAGTGTCGCAGAATACTTAGCAAAGAGTCAAAAAGCATCGCTACTTACCGAACTTTCCATTCCTACGTTTAAAGGCGACCCTCTGCATTATAAAACCTGTATAGGTGCCATTGAACATGGGATTGAAGGCCGTACAAGTGATAACCGTGATCATCTTCAATTTTAGCTGCAGTATACTAGTGAACAACCACATGAGTTGGTGAAGAGCTGCATCCATATGGAACCTCTGACAGGATATACCAAAGCAAAACAAATCTTGAAGGAGTTTTATGGTGATGACTTCATGATAGCAGAAGCATATTTAAAGGAAGCCATGGATTGGCCAACAATCAAGTCTGAAGATGGTGTTGCACTTCAGTCTTTCACATTATTCCTTATGGGCTGTTTGAACATAATGGCAGATGTTAATTACATGGAGGACTTGGACAACATGGCTAATATAAAGGCATTGGCAAACAAACTTCCATACAGACTTATAGAATCTTGGAGAAAATTTGCCTGCAATCTCCAAGAAAGAACAAATAGAAGAGTGAAGTTTAAGGATTTTGTTGACTTTGTTGACAAGCACGAAAGATTCTATAAAACAGAAAACAAAATCACAACACACAGAAACACCAAAATCAAAGAAAGTCTTCACAACAGTCATTGTGCCCGCCAAGATGGAAAACAACAAAACCACCACGCCAAAGGCAGAACCTGTTTCAGTGGATGCTATTGCCAAACCATGTGCTAATTGTAATGGAGAGCAACAGTCTCACAATTTGTAAGGAATTTAGGAGAAAGCATCACAAGGATAAGATTGACTTCTTGAGGAGCAAGGGTCTGTGTTTTGCATGTTTGATGCACGGTCGCATTAGCAGTTGCTGGAAACAAAAGCTTCAATGTCAAGAATGCTCTAGACTGCATCCTACAGCACTACACATTGTCCATAAACTTCTGCAAAGAAACAGCCTAAGACGATTGTGAATAGCAGTACCTATTAAGCGCCCTCGTACAAACAACAGAAACCTGGGGTGTCACTGGGGCCTGTAAATAGGACTGCATCCTTTCAATAATTCCGGGATGGGTCAAGGCACAAAAAGGAACCAAGACAGTGACGACTTACTGTCCGGTTTAAAAATGCCCTGACGCCTTTTTTTAGACTGAAATAACTTACTAAAGTTTTCGTTTTGTGCCATTCAGAATGGGAGAGGGAGCCAGGAGGCGAAACAGCCGTCTTGCCAGTTCAATCCCGCACACCCTCTGACTCTCACCCTCCGTTCTGCCTTTTTATTGAAACTAACTCATCAATAACTAATCACCAGAAGACAGAAAAGCATCAACAACTAATCACCAAGAGACAGAAAACATCAATAACTCACGGTATAAAGGTCAGTTTAACTAAAGCATCAATAACTAATCACCAGGGACTCCAGCAGGCAGAAAATCATAACCCAAGGTCAGTTTAACTAAACACATCTTCAGGATACGGTGTCTGTGTGTGTGTGTGTTAAAATAACAAGTAAGTGTCTCTGTGTGTGTTAAACATTAATGAGTGTATAAAAACATGATTATGAATACACAAACTGATTACCTATCCTCAGCCCATCTTACATTTCCCCCCTGTTGTGGATTTAAAAATCATGTCCTTACGGCTTTAAGACAGATCATCATAATGAAATCATACAACAGTGTGATCATCAGTGGAGGAGCGAAAACCTCACATTAGGGAAAAATTCCCCTCCTCCCTTCCGGCGTAGAATGAGATCCTCATAATTTGATGACCATCAGGGAATAAAACTTGTCCCTGGGGTGACTTGGTGGAGGCCCTTGCCTCGTTGTAGGAGAGGACAGCCGTCCTTACCTCCCGGATCTTCGTGTATGGTGTGTGTGTGTGTGCACGTGTGTGGACAGGGGCAAGAAGTCCATGTGTTTTTACGTTTTAGTGTCCAGTTTGAGTTCGTCATTCTCAACATTAATCAGGTTGTAACGGTACATTTGGGCAACAAACCTACGATTAACCATCATCTTTGTCATAAAAATAATGCAACATGAACAGACTAAACATAACAAAATGAAAACTATAATTATCCCTATATATTGTTTTTTTAAATTCTTCATAGTGGTCATAACATCAATAATTGTTTCATTTTTATTAAAAATTTAAATGCAGTAATGTACTCCAATCAAGGCTGATATTCCTTTGTTATGTACGTCATTAATTTCCAAACAATATCTAATCTTTTTGTTCTGTGGCTTCAACATATTTATCATCTCATCAATATTAGCACCACAGAGTACTGAGTTTCGAGATCCTCACAATAGTCGTTCTCAAAATGATATTTTTTTTATCAATTTAGCTTTGTTAAGGTAAGATATTTTATTGACAATCTAACATTAATATGCAAAGAACATGTACATTAGTACGAAATGTAAAAAAAAATTGTGGTGGGGGGGGTGCGAATTGTTTTCTTCTTGGTAGGGGGGGCATGACAGGAAATAATTGAGAACCACTGGTCTAGTCACACACCAGCTCGGGTTCATTCCCTACCAGAGAAATGACATTCCATGTCCCCAGAGCTAGGCGCTTTATGTTGCCGGGGATTGGACTGCCTTTGACTGCCTCCTAGCTCAAAGGAAACCCAAATTCTTTGGTCCCGCCCACTGGTAGTGAGCCGAAGCCCTTGTATTAAATAATAAATAAATACATAAAATAAAAAAATTAATAAATTTAAAAAACGGACCGATCCACTGCTTGGGTTAGTTTGACCCACCTTGAGATCCGTTCCCACTCAGTGACAGTGTCTACAAGCCACTGCCACCAGGCCAGTGAACCGACATCCAGGCAGTGACAAAAAACGTGATCAAATTACATTGCTCATCATAAGGTGTTTGTGAGACGCTCTTTGTATGTTTCCTCAATTAAGACCTGTTTTCCATTGGTGTATTTGAAAAAAGTGGTGAACCTGTTAAATTCACTACAAAACGTTAAGAAGATGAAAGTAATGTTTGAAGGAATATTATTTTTCTATCGACATGCCGGCGGGCGGGCACAGATAGAGAGTGATAAAGCAGCACCACCCGCGCGGGGCGTGCTGACGAAAAGGCAAGCGCTCCTCCTCTCATCGCGTCCTTATTAAGACAGAAAAAAGACGCTGTTGAATTTGACCTATTCGCAGTTCGAGCAGGTGCTTAACGCTGGAGAATATCACCACTTCGAAGTTCGAACTGCTGTTGAAACGGAGAGGTAAGTGTTTTTCGTTTGTTTTTATTCAAAACATGCCTCGAGTGCATTTGTTCATGGTTAGAGATAGTTGTGTGGAAAACACTATACAAAGTAGCACCATGGATGTGGGCCTACAACACTGGCCTAGCAAACATGTGCTCCTACATCGACATAATTGACGAGCTCCAGTTAAGCATTGAATAATTATAAAACGTCATGGTGCTTTTACTCATTTAAAGAACTAAACCGACGCGTATTTTCATCCGGTGGTCAGGTTTGCATTGAATGTGAGCACGAGGGACGCTAGCTTGTTGCGTTAGCTTTGCGGAGCTAACAGCTTGCACTTTTGTTATAGAACAACAGAATGCAAGTACCATGATAATTTCTGTCATTAATTTTTGTGTAAGACACGATGTTCACTGGTTAATTACATGATTCTTAAAGCAAAGGTTACTGTGAATGCAATTTTGGTAAGATTTTTGTAGTCACACTGCATAAATCTGTCTGTCTGTTGTTTAAACTTCAATATAAACTATTATGGTTGAAATCATTAATTGGGATGGAGGGATTGATATTTTTTTAATTTATAATTTATTTTTCTTACACTGATATTGTTAAAACTCCATTTAGCCTATAGTATTAATAATTCTCAACACAAAACTGTCTTTTTTCTTTATAGAATAAACAATGCCTTCCCTGAGATGCAGGAAGTCCCCAAAGCAGGATACTATTGAACATGCAGTCAAGGGTCTGGACAAGACTGCAGAGTTAGAAGCGAAGTATATAAACTCATTTAAAGGTATGATGTTAACGCTTTTGCTAAGATATATTATTGTTTTCTGATAACCAAGCTGACATCGTTTTTTAAGTGGTTATTTTACATTAAGAGTGTCTTGACCTTTTCTTTTGTCAGTTTCAAGTTATTTCAGTGAGCGTGAAACCTGATGGTAGGAGTTCTATCTAAATTAAGGCTGTACTTGATGACGCCCTCCGGCATTTTTATACCACAATAGACCAGTGAACAAGTCCGATATTGATAGTCTAGTGTAAAGCACGTTATACGTCACAGAGATCACGTGACGCGATCCAATATGACTGTGTATACAGTGTATGTCATTGTTATGAAACTAAATAATCTTAAAGTTTTTTTTTTACGTAACCAGGTGCCATTGACATTTGTACTTTCAGTCCTAATACATACTGGCTAATGCAATGCTGGAAAATGAATTTTGGCTGGTCTGTTCCTTTAAAATCATAAAGAAGGGCTCTGCTCTATCCCTCACAAGAAGCAATGTTTCAAACCACCCTACATTAGTATAGTGGCCCAAATGAATATGATGACTCCTTATTTGTGTGCTTAAAAATATGACGAAGCTATCTTGATTTCCCTGTTAACTAGGTCGAGGAGTATTTACCAAGGCCCCTTTCAGGAAAGACGACTTTATTCTTTATTATGGAGTACAGAGGAAAATTGATAGATTCTGATAAATCTCAACGCAGGAAGATGGATGGAAGAGGCACTGTCTTTTTGTTTGACTTCCGCCGGCAAGAAAAAACTTGGAGGTGAGGCAAAGATTGAGATGTTATCTTATTTTTGTTTTTATTTAAAAAAATAAACACATACTCATCCCATAAGTGTTTGGGGAAAAATCATTCTCTAAGCAAAAATGTATACCGTATTTTCGCACCCAAAAGACGCGCCGTGTCAAAGGGCGCAACACCTGTTGAGGCCGCTATTTCTGTCTTTGTAACATATACTGGACGCACCGCCTGACAAGACGATAGCACAGCTGCTGTTAGCATAGCATGAACTTGGCAGAGCTGCCCACACTGACACAGCCGATAGCAGCCTACTATGCCCCAATAACATGAGCAATCACCCCATTGTTGCAGCAGACGCCAAGTCTCTATTGACAATAGCTGACAATGGCTCAGGCCAATATTAGGTGCATTGGCAATAGCCTACAAAGCAACGTCAGGGGAGGGACTTGGCTGCTCACCACACTCCTTAGAGTCACGGTTTCAAAAAAAAATAAAAAACTCATCATACAAGCAAACAATGAAACATAGAAATAAGATTAACACAAACATGTATCTCTCATGCCATCAATATACCCAAAAAAAATGAAAATAATACAAAAGCCACTCAGCCTTAGCTAATTCAAGCAATGCATTCTGGGAGCAGAGACCCACAATCCCATAGCTGTTTAGAGAGATTTGCATGGCTGTTTAAAGAGATGTGCTGTTATGCTTTGGACTTTTTGTCTGTTGTCTAAACCTGGGACGTTTCTTGCTTGCAATAACATAAATGATAAGACAGACTAAAACATTGTGGACAGCTGCCCTTTGTCCAGCTTTTTCCAACACCATCACCCAAACATTATAGTCAGATGGTGTATTTGTCACGGTCGATTGTAAGCATGGACAACTCACTCTTTGCCCAGCAGGGTGTGCTAACATGCACTTCCAACAGCTCGTTGATGACAAGGGCTGATGGACGTGAGTGGTACTTTGTCCATTTAATGGACGCATCGACTGACAGGGCGCTTTGTTTGCTTATGACTGCGAAAATACGGTAATTACTTTTATTCATGCGTTGAATCTGTACAAATGAAAATATAGACCATGAAGTCTCAAAGACAAGCTGTTAATAGGGTCTGATTCCAATAGAAATTTCTTGTATGATTTGATTTAGAAGATTTAAAAATTGTGGATTTCCTATTTTTATGTTTTGTGTACACAAGATTGTCTCAAAGATTAATTTCTGACATTGATTGAATAATTTTTTTTTTTTTTTTTAAATCTATTTTAAGTGTTGATGCCGCTCAAGAAGATGGCAGTCTGGGAAGACTGGTTAATGATGACCACATGCACCCCAACTGTAAAATGAAGAAGAAGACAACAGAGGACAGACCACACCTCTGTCTGTTTGCGCTCCGAGACATTGATGTTGGCGAAGAAATAACTTAAGACTATGGACCAGCTGGCCTTGGAGAACACAGGTTTGTAAGATGCATCTTTAAGTACAATAACAGAGCCCACTTGTGGTGTTCTGGTGATGTAGTTTCCAATTAGTTTGGCAATCTAATAAATGTATGTTGAGGTTTCTATGGAAGTTGAACATGCTGACTGACTGGGGGAGTTCTCCATTGTCCACTATCTGTAATTCAAATTTGTGGGTCTGAGTCAAAGTTTGGCTCTTCAGGAACAACGAACTGGTCAGGGAGTGACAGTATTACAAAGTTCTGCGTTACTCTTTTCTGGGCGGTGGCCCTGTTAGGCCATCATATGCCATATTGCAAATATCCCCATTGTGGGACTAATTAAGGACATCTTTATGTTGTGGTTTCCCTACCAGAACCAGCACCAACCCTGTATATTCATGATATAAAACACTGTTTCAATTTGATATTTAGCCTTTCTATACTGTAAAAATAGAAGACCCCAGGCTTTCCTGCGCCCCCTTGCCCAATTGGTGGTGTTCAGGAGACAACCTGGGACTGAAATATCAGTCACAACCAGTGTTGTTTTCGTCACTGATGACTATGACGAAAATACTTCGTTAACGCCCCTTTTTTAATGACGATGACAAGCTAAACGAGGTTCTTTTATGACGAAAACATGACGTGATGTACATGAATTTTTTTCGTTGACGAGACAAAATTGTTAGCATGTGGTTCATAAATTATTTTATGTTGCTTTTAGTGAAATAAAGCCACAACAGTTGCCCAACAAAATGTTTTGCTTCTCTGCTTATTTTGGAGCAGTGAGCATTGATTCCACTGTTGCCACTTTTTTCTGTTTGTAATGAAGAATCCTTTGTAGTCCATCCAAAAGTCTTTGTTATTGGGTGGAAACCTTGAATGCCTTGTTTTAACTCAAATGGACTTAAACCCATCCATCCATCCATCCGTTATCTGTACCGCTTCTCCTCACTAGGGTCGCGGGGGGTGTTGGAGCCGATCCCAGCTGTCTTCGGCAGTAGGCGAGGTACACCCTTGAATTGGTGTCCAGCCAATCGCAGGGCATACATAGACGAACAACCATCCACGCTCACACTCATGCCTAGGGGCAATTAGAGTGTCCAAGCAACTTGCCATGCATGTTTTAAGAATATGGGAGGAAACCGAATTACCCAGAGGAAACCCATGCAGGAAGGCCGGAGCCAGAATCGTACCTACGACCTCAATATTGTGAGGCCATCCTGCTAACCAGTTGGGCCACCGTGCCGCTTGGACTAAAACCTTTGTGAATAAATTGACGAAAACTAGGGTAAAACTTTTTTTGCGTTTCCGTCGATTAAAACTGGACTAAAACCCTTTTTTTAGTTTTCGTTGACTAAAACTGGACTAAAACTATAACGAATTGGGATGACTAAATGTGATGTAAACAAATCAGCACTTTGTCCAAATGACTTGGACAAAATCTAAAATGCCTGCCAAAAACAACACTGGTCACAACACGCGTCTACAGAAGATTAATTGGCATGGGCGAAATTAATTAGTTTTATTTCATTCATGAGCTTATGTTTTGTTTTGGGTGGCTAAGGCTTAAAATGTGTAAAAATCTAATCCAACCTCAAATATAATTAATTCAATAAATTTATGATGCTACTAAAACATCGAAGCAGCCTCCTCCAGGCTTTACAGACTCAGAAATGGAGGTATGCGTATCGTGTACTCATCCTGTCGTGTCTCGAGATGTTAAAATTGCAGTTAGATAGACGTGTGCTGATTAGACAAGACTTCTAATATATCTGGTGTCACAGGATATTTGTCAGTGAATGTGTATGTCTGGTTTGAGGCTCACTCAGCTTTTTCTTGTGTTGTGGGGTCCAGTTGAGTTGAATTGCGTGTCAGGTATGTTGGCCATCTGACACCCAACTGTCAGGTTTGTGTTTGTGGGGACCCCGTAGAGCCATTTTTATTGTTGACATAAATCATAGCTAATCATCTTTTCCTTCATTATCATATGAAATACAGTTAGGAGTTGTATGTGCCTTTACTATGTTATAATCTTAGAACCTACCAGCCACTACAGGTGTCCGACAAGAAGACTTTTGGCTGTCCTGTGCTCCATTGCGCCCCTGGTGGCGTTCAAAAGACAACCTGTGACTGAAATATCAGTCACAACATATCTCTACTGAAGATTAATTGTCATGCGCTAAAGTAATTGGTTTTGTTTCATTCGTGAACTTGTTAGTTTTTGTTTTGGGTGGCCAAAGCCTAAAATGTGTAAAATTCTGATCCATTTTCTTTTTTTAATTCATTAAATTAATATTCAACTTGTTCATTAGGATGGAGGACAACCGACAATGACTGAATCGGCTGAGGTTGATGCCACCAGAACATCGAAGCAGCCTTCTCAAGTTTTGACAGACTCTGAAAAGGAGGTATGCGTATCATGTGGTCATCCTGTCGTGTCTTGAGATGTTAAAATTACAGTTAGATAGACCTGTGCTGGTTGGACAAGTTTTCTAATATATCTGGACATAAATCGTAGCTAATAATATTTTCCCTCATCATCATATGATATACAGTTATGCCTAGTATATGTCTTTACTATGTTACAATCTAAGAACCTACCAGCCACTACAGTTCTCTCATTGGGAGACTTAAGCTTTCGTCAGGTTGTCGACTGCTGCATTGCCCTCTTATTGGCTTTAAGTACACAACCTGTAACTGAATTATCTGTCAGAACAGAACCTATGTGTCTACAGCAGGTGATTTGGCATGTGGATTCTTCAGATTTTTAGAAAATAGGTAAAATTGTGATCAAAAGTTTAAAATGTCTAAAATTCTGGTATAGTTTGCAATAGTATATCTATTAAATCATTTCAAAACTTCTTAACAAGGATGGAGAACATTGGCTGTGACCGAATTGGTTGAGGTTTAGATTACCAGGACCATTGAGCAGCCTCCTCGGGATCTACAAATTTAGGAATGAAGATATGCATCCCATGTTACAATCCTGTTATGGCCCGAGGTTTTGAAGTTGCAGTTACATATTGGGCTGGGCGATATGGCTGATAAGTACATAGCGATATAAGTATTTCATATGGGTCCATCGATACACATTGAATTCTTTTTTTATATTATTTTATTTATTATCGTTTTTATTTTCCAATATTTTCACTGCCCTGTTAAAAAAACATTTAATGTAGTTTTCCTCCCGGGAGCTTTTTGTTACGGTCAATTAATTTTGTTATTACATTATTTTGTCATATCATTCATCAATATTTTAGTTTTTTTTTTTTTTTCAAATAGAATTAAGACCTTTTTCTGTGCAGATTCCTCTGGGGATTAAGTATTTAATGGGTTCTCAATTTTCTCTTGGACTCTGATGCAACCCAGTCTCCTCCCTTGGACAAAAAATATGGGCTGAATCTTCCTTGGAATAACGACACAGATTCTGACGAATCATTGTCAAATCCTGCCCCTGAACTTTGCGCCTCAGACCCAGACCATATTACTATCCCAAGGCTCAGGAGGACCAAAAGTATACAGGTAAACAACCCATATAGATTTCAGGGAATCTTACAAGCAAATTGCATATATTTTATTGGTCTCCTGCCTTCTATCCTTTATATTTCGTTGTTGTTGTTTTTTAGATTAAAAAAACAGGCTGACTTTGGAATGGATAAGCATTATTACTCCAACTCAGATGACAGTGGAGATGAATATATTCCGGATACAAGTGAGGCCTCTGATTCAGACGGAAGTGAATCTTTGAAAATTGTGGACCCTCTCTTGAAGTCTAAGAATGCCTTCAGAGATTTTTCTCCCACACCACGAATCTCAAAAGCCACCTCAACGCAGGTTGTTAATCAAGGGCGTTCACCCGTTCGGAGGAGTAGCAGCACTGGTGTGATTCTTGAATTCTATGGCTCTTCAAATATTTGTGCAGTTTAACACAAATCATCCAAAATAGAATTCAAGCACATCTGTGACAGAAATTCAAATTCAGAAGTCAAAGAGAGAGAACAAAAAAAAAAATCTAATGCTGCGCTTCTTCCGAAGACATATACTGTAAACATTAAATGTATGTTAGGACAATCTTGAAAAAAGTATTAGAACACCCTTTACTTTTATTTCTTGTTAATTTTATTAACCAAAATATGTCCATTTTTATTACAGATTAATGAATACAAAATTAAAACTCTAATCAGCTACTTTTTAATCGTTATATTTGTATAAACAAATGTTATACATCTGTGTGTTAACTTATACAAGAAATGACGGAAAAGCAAGGGTGGTTTAGTATTTTTTTATCGTATATAGTCTGTATAATATCTTTAACCTATGCTGATGCTGTTTAATACTGATTTAAATAATAATAATAATGTCATAATCTGTTGGTTTTACATGAACAAAACCTTTCAAGCACTTTTTAAAATTCTAAATACTACCTCTTGTCAGTAAGTTGGTTCACAGCACTGCTTTGGAGTGAAAGTGTGTAGTGCTGAGACAGTCGGTATGTGCTGAGTCGTCTGACGTTTGTGTGACTGGTACCCAGGAAGGTAGCAAAACCAGGCAGTGTGTATGTCGTACCCAGGAAGGCAGAGAAACCAAGCAATATGTATGTGGTACCCACGAAGGCAGAGAAACTAAGCAGTGTGTATGTGGTACCCGGGAAGGTAGCAAAACCAGGGAGTGTGCATAGATACAGACCCCAAAAGTGATTAAAACCAAATAAAGTCCCCAGAAGATCATCTGTAGTCAGGTGAAGGACCCTGTACTTTGTTCAACTCATTTACTCCCTTAGACGTACAAAGACGTCTTTTAATGCAATGGCGCCCTCTACCAAAGACGTATAAGTACGTTTCCTGTCTTTTTTACGTCATAGTGTACATAAGGGTCTGATGCAACCTCTGACTGAGAATCAGCCTTGTCCGCATTGTGAATCATGTAAAAATCACCCAGCAGGGGGCAGAGGTGCAAAAGATCCGCCTTGAATCTGCGCCAGAGGTACAAATGGGGGGCGGGATCCTGGGGTAGACTTATAAGTGTGGAGAGCAGCGTGGGTAGCAGCAGCATCGGCAGCACTAGCAGCAGTCGCATTAGTAGCGTTAGCAATGAAATCCTCCAAGCAAATGACGATCGAGGAATGCGTTTTTGTAAAAAAAAGCTTCCTAAAAGCATCAAGGCGATGGAGACGCTTTGGTTGAGAGGATGACGCTTCGTCATCGTCACAACAAACAGGCGTCTAAAGAGGGTGCGCGTGCCTTGCGGCCTGCATCGCCTGCCTTCGGACAATAGCCAAAGCAGCTGAGAGTCCTCACCAGATCCCCCCGAACGAGGAGGTAAGCGCTCGCAAGTTACCATTGAACATGTGGTTTTACCCCTCATGCTTTTATTGTACATATCATGCATCTTGCGGGCAGAAAATGTCGCATAAATGTGCAGTTAGACGCGAGCGTATCTCCTCCCCGACGAGGAAACAACAATACTGAATGGTGTGGTAATCATGCATACTTTCTAAAATTCACAGATTGTGCATCCCGCGGCAAGAAAGTTCCTCCTCGTCTTGTTGGTGTAAAGAAAGGTAAATTATAATATGAAACTTCACACGCCAGCAATAAAATGCAGCAATAAATATATATTTCCAATTGTTTATATTTCTGTAATTTACAGGTTGTGCATCAGGAAGCAGTGGTTCCGGATGGCGTCACACTGGATGGCAACCGAGGAAAATCGACTTTACAGCAACCCCTGGACCACTGAATGCCGCTGCCCATTTGGAGTCTGAGGAGCCAGCTGATTTCCTGCAGCTGTTTCTCACGGATGAGCTTCTGCAGCACATCGCGGATGCCAGCAATCACTTCCCAGACAATTATTTTCACACAAACCCCAGTGGACAAACACAAGCTCGCCTATTTTCCACGGACCAGCAAAGCCAGACCACAACGAAAGTGTCGGGTCTGTTTGCGCAAAGGCAAACGGAGTGAAACAAGAATGTGGTGTGAACTATGTTGTGTGCCCTTGCATCAAGGCAACTGTTTTATTTTATATCACACAAAAAAAAAGTATGTATGACACTGATGTATTTCATTTTTGTACATAGTTCAACAGTTCAGTCGTTTAGTGTTATGTGCAAATAAATTTATTTTATCAAAAACATATTTTTTGTGCTTTTTTTTGTTATTTTATAGAAGGCATGCATTATTTAGATGTTAGAGGTGTCATAAAAGCCATAAATAATAGTGTCAAAGTTCAAATTATGGTCAAAATGCATCAGTTTACAAAAAGCTCATTTTCTCAGTTTTTTCCCCAGGGATTGGAGTTTTCATGAAATTTAGCTATTTTCAAATGCCGATTGTTCAAGAATGGAAAAAGATAGGAACAAACATTTTTTTTCTGTTGAAAGAAGAGAGTCTCATCTTTCTTCGGGTGTGCTCCATGTCTATATAGCATTAGAATACAATATTCTGTGGGCCTTGCAATATTAGTCAAAACCCAGGAAAACTCTGGGATTGAGTGGGTTGCTCCAGTGAAAATGGCTGGTATTTAATGAGTTAAGACTGGTTAGGACATCCGGCTCGCAGTCCCAAGGTGCAGGGTTCGATCCCGGGACCCAGCTTTCCTGTGTGGAGGTTGCATTTGTGAGTGAGTTTGAGCGCAGATGGTTGTTCGTCTTTGCGTGCCCTGCGATTGGCTGGCAACCACTTCAGGGTGTGCCCCGCCTACTGCCCGTTGACAGCTGGGTAGGCTCCAGCACGCTATCCTTGTGAGAATAAGCGGATTGGATATTACATGTATGTGTTTATGCCCTAGGCCAGGCGAGGGCAAACTACGGCCCGGGGGCCACATGCGGCCCGTTAAAAGTTTTAATCCGGGCCGCCGAACTTGAAAAAAATTTAATGAATAAACCTTGTTAATGTTTTATTTTCTAAACACTGTGGTTTTCAAAGACAAATATTATTGTTGGAATGCTTTTATTCACTTTCATATAAAATTAAATGTATTTTTTTTCTCAGATGAGGTGAGGTTTCCAAAACACTCCATCCATCTGCTCCTGGTCCGGCCCCTCTGTCATATTTTAGAACCCATTGTGGTCCTCCAATCAAAAAGTTTGCCCGCCCCTGCCCTAGGCTTTGTGTCTTTGCTTGGTTGACTGTGTAATGAGTGTATGAATGCATTTCTTTCTACCAGACACCTTGGACTTCCCATGGCAGATTAATAATCTATTTTATCTATCCATCAGGGTCACGAATGTCATTTGATGAGTAGAGAATTTAGAGTCTCCAATTAACCTAATATACATGGATTTGCGCATGGAAACCTGAGAAAAAGCCCTTAGTCCTACTTTTCCATCTGAACCACTTTATCCTCACGAGGGTCACAGCCGTGACATCCCAGCTGACTTCAGAAAGTAAGTGGGCGACGACTCATGATCTCTTGGTTGAATAATATTGTTAGGGGCTCAAAATGGCCCTCTACAATAAAATGGCAGAAGAATATTACATACTCTCTGGCAGAAGAATATTGCGTTTTTTTGTTTTGTCCAATTAACTTAAATAAAACTTGGGAAAATGTAATGATTACATGTAAACCAGCTGGTCTTCCCCATACCAAGCCCTGGCTAAAACTGACTGAAAAATGCATGATGTGTGCCTTTTAAACTCCTCGGCCCATCCACTATGCCAGGGATGGGCAAACTTTTTGATTGGGAGGGGGGGGGGGGCACAATGAGTCCTAAAATACATTTAATTTTAAACGAAAGTGAACAAAAGCATTACAACAATATATATGTCTTTGAAAAACCACAGTATTTAGAAAATAAACCATTAACAAGGCTTATTCATTTAATTTTTTTCAAGTTTGGGGGGCTGGATTGAAACGTTTAACGGGCCACAAGTGGCCCCCGGGCCGTAGTTTGCCCAAGTGCCCTAAGCCAATTGATTCTAAAAAATAACAGTTTTCTTCATCAAAACAACATTTTATGATCAACATAAATGTTAGTGAGTACATAAAGGTATACTCATTCGATCTATCATAACCCCATGCACTTAGACTGTACAAAAAAAAGAAAATTTTTATTTTAAAACCTAGTATTTCGCCATGACGTCACACGCTAGCGTCAAGTGCTTGGCGCTAAAAACCCGGAAGTAACAGCGGCGCTCGGTTTGAAAGTGGAGAGTTGTGCATGGTAGGCGAGTTCGGGAGAAATGTTTGTTGAACACGAGGACTGTGGCGTAGAAGATGGTTTAACAGCGATCTAGTGCGCACCCAACCGTGATGGCTGACCAACGAAATAAATGTGGACCGACGGAGTGGACTGACAGGACGTGGAAAACAGGTGTGTGGCATGTGTGCGTGTGCACGAATGTGGTAGCGCGTTCACTATGGTGGCAGCGATCGCAAAGCAGCAGCACCACTCCTTGACAAAAGTATTGTACTTTCTCTGATGTTTTGGGTTTGCTCTGCTTTGGGGTTTGTAGTTCTGGCCACGCAAAAGTAACAAAGCAAGTTCTTGGATGTCTGCTTTTTTCTTGAACTGTTAATTGGTTAACATCGTGGCTCTTATTTTTATCTAATGTATGGAGTTTGGTGGCTATCTATATGCACAACTATATTAGTTGCACTTGAAATTGCATACAGAAAATTAGTATAAATAGGTTACGCTATAAAGTATAACAATATTAACAATCGTTATTGTTGTTACTGTTTATTTATTTTATTTTGCAATAACTGTGCTCCAAGCTTAGCTGTTGTGCCAGCTGCCAAGTAAAAATATGTAATCTCACTCAATAATAGGAATAAATACTTAACTAACATCTCAATTTTTCGGGTTGGGCTGTGGGGGAGGGGAGGGTGGCTGCCTGACATAAAGCAGACTGTCCTGCACATGCGCAGACCAGCCGAGTGTGTGAAGTGTGCGTAAGTGCAGTACCGGGACCGACCACTAGACAGCGATCCTGAGTAATTTTTCCGCACACACATTTCTAGCACACTCGTCTTGTTTTTGTGACCTTCCTGGGAAGCCCTGAA